>NC_134472.1:21741409-21836409 GCF_964194025.1 Convolutriloba macropyga
TCCGGGTAGGAAGGCAAAATCTGGTTCTTGGCATTCTCTTGAATTCTCATGGCACTCTCTTGGTAGCGTCCGTGCTGTGCAATTTAATCCTTGGAGTTTTGAAAGTCTGTCATCTCTCCTACTAATGCAGTGAGGGCAATCAGCGGAAACTATGTTCACTAAGCCGCATTCCTGTCCATTGGGGCACGAAGAAATTGTATGAAAAGGTGTTTTACCTTCAAAAGCTGCAGATGAAGTAAGAAAGTGGGGGAAATATCCCTTCTCCGTCTCTTCAATAGTAAATGTCTTTGAAAATTTCCGAAGAGGGATAGGTATAAACAGGTATGAATCAATAAACCGTTTATTTCCCACTTTGAGTGACACAACTTTATTGCCTCTCAGAACAATTTTTGGAATGAAACATTGTTTCTGATATAGCCACTCCAAGATTGGCAGAAAATCGTACCCACTTCCAAAATGAGCAATGAACCATTCGCACTTTCTGACACGCTCTTTGTTGTCGAACAACCAAAGACAAAAATCGTTAACTGAATTGTAACCAACAAAAGATTTCTCAACTCCTGAAAATGATTTTGCAATCAGAAGAACCGGTTTGTGTACATTCTTTTGTTCGCAGCTCTGATCAGTTTCAATGTCAAAGGCCCAAGTTTGTTCGTCTGGCACTGCTTGCTCTGCTTCTTCTTCCTGTCGCGAGAAGGAAGCGTCAGAACTGGACACTGAATTGGAGAGGTTACTCCTCTTTGATTTCTTGCCGGCAAAATTTCTGTTATCACCATCAACAGTCGTTCTTTCACCAACATCAGTCTCCAGGGCTGCACGTGTCCGTTTTCTGGGGCTCTGTACAGAACACTCGTGTTTCTTTCCTTGTGAGAAATCGTAAAATTGAGAACAAGTAACGCATCCTTTTTTGCTGCATTGATGAGTGGACGCCGAGTGCCGGGAAACAGTAAGATTGCACCCAGGACATTTGTAGAAATAAGAGCAAATACGTTGCGCTATATGCGCATCCAAGCACAGCTGACTCTTCAAAATTAGTCCACAAGTTTGGCAACGATACGTAGAACACGTCTGTTGTCCAAAAAAATCAGTATTGAACGCAGTAGAAGCCCTGTTTCTGCACTTTGGCATACGACACTCTGTACACGAACTGGCTGCACACAAGTGTTTAACAGTAGAAAATCCTTTATGACAAGCATAGCAGTAAAACCGAACGCTGAACAGGCCCTTCATTGAAGTGATTACATCAACGTGCTCTGCGTCTGAGTTGTACAACAGATCAATGTGCTTCTCCTGGCCGTCGTTGAAACTTTTCAAATAAACACCCATGAACTTTGCATCGTACACAGTTATGTTGTATGGTATTAGAGTTGCGGTTTTGGCCAACATAGAGAGATCGTCAAGAGTCCATTTTTTATTCGCGCTGTTTTCGAAATCAATATCCGAATTAGAAAACCGTTTCAGTTTGAATATCAACTGCTTTTTTTCCAAATCCTGTTTGTATTTTTTTGAAAATTGTTTCTTTGCCTGCTGTAATCCGTTATCTGCCAGAGCCATGCCTACGCCTAGTGCTGCTAATAAGCAATTATTTGATTCATCAGTATGAATAGATATAACTGATCGCTTCTGTGATATGAAAGTTAGTACGTCGGGGATAGTTGGATTATGAATTCCGCCTATTTTATAGCCACCCATTGCAGGTAAAGACACCGATAACACATTCACTTTCATATCGCTACTGATGTCGAACCCTTCGTTTGAATTTAAAACACGCTCAATTTCATTTAACACAAAATCGATGTTAAAATCAGCCGCTTCCTGGAATGGTATATGAACTGGGTAACTCAGACTCGGAGCATTTAAAACCAAGCGTATACGGTGGTTAGTATTTTCGTTTTCACGGTTTAATTCTTCAATTAGGAAATTTATCAAGTGATTAAAAATGTCTTTGACTTTGTCAATTTGGGTTTCAATACCTCGGAAACTGACCTCGAAGTCGCGACTGACCGCTTGTAGGGAGCTCCTTCTTTTCGGTCTTCGTGTTATTTGATAAAAGGTTGAGGGATCAAAACCACTAGCTGAGCTCAGGTCTGGTGCTTCTGCTACAGTAGCGTTGCTGCTGCTGCCATTAGTGTGTGTGTTTTCACTTGACATGTTCAGTCTCTGAAAACAGGTATCAAATTTAGAACCTGATTCTTCAATTATTAGTTTTAGACGACGGTCTGTTTGTGTCGTTTATAGAGAGAGAACAATCATCAATTTCGAACAGCAAAAAAAAAATGTTAAACAGAATTCGTGTTCTTTCTTATGTTGAGCCAAGAACAAAATATTGTGTCATCATAAAATAATTAGAAAACTCGAGTACAAAAAGTGAGCGCATCAGAAATGACAAAAGAAAATGTTTTGTTTGGAAAATGATTAGCGGCTTTAAACACAGCAGCATGGGTGGTAAAAGTTTGGAGCAAGTTTTACTTATTATTTGAAAGCAACAGTTAAAGGCACAATTTAATCATTTGTTGGCTGGTTTCTGAACATATTTGCAGGCAAAAACCGCTGCCATATAAAGACATTCTTTAGCTTCAGATTTAGAGGAACCACCAAGACGTAGAAGAATTTCTCCAAGTTTTTGATAGGTTCGTTCCATAAGATATGTCATGCTGAACCACTGAAAACCAGTCAAAAACTCTTTGATATTTGGCAACGAATGAAGTCGTAAACCTTCGTCTCTGAGGCCTTTTAGAAGCTGCACCGCCTTCACATCATTCATCTCTTTTAATCGGATACCTTCACTTGCTTCAATTAGTGAATCGTTCCAGGCCGCAATACATCTGTCAAGATAGACAACCCTTTCATCTGCACTGGCTTGTACATTCATTTCACTGAAACGCAGGAAATACGTTAGAAACCGCAATAACAAAATCAGTTTGATCAAGTTTGATTAACGGTTGGTTGATTGGAAAGCTATCATTCAAATCTTTTGAAAAAAAGTCTGTCCAATAGTTGGTTGACACGTTTTTAATCCTCTCAAAAAAGCTGTAGGTTAAACCCCGGATACAAATTAAAGTACTTTAATATCAGTAAAAACACTCTGAACTATACATAATATTTGAAGGTGAAAGTTAGGCAGCTTACAAAAATTATAAACGTTCGAAAAAACGTTCATTATAATCTAGTTTAGGAACAATCACTCTGGGATCATCGCTGTTTTCTGTGCCTCATTACGCTGTCTATATTCTTGCGATAAATTGAACGCTCTTAAGCTGAGTGCTTTTGCGTCGTCGTGCATGTCAATTTTTCTGTAGCAATCCGCCAGCCTCAGATAAATTTGTTCGAGAGTCTTGTTCAGTCGATTCCATTGGAATAAGGAAGCGAAACGTCTGATGATTCCCATATGGTAGAGCACATTTCCAAAAGCCTTTGTGCTTTCCAGGTTTCTCAGAGCTTCTATCCATGTACAGGATCCGTTATCTATCGAAATGGTGATGTGACAGCTCAAGTTGACGAACAGCTATCTCAACTTTTTCGTAAACTTCAACTTCTTTTGAGCATAACGGGTTGTCGGACATTGCACATGGTTGATTTCCACTCTGCATTTTGTGGTCTGAAAAACAGAAGTGGCTGAATTGGTGATCTTGTGAGAACATTTTTTTTTCTAATGAGTTTAACAATAATTCCTCATAATATTATTGAAGACAAGGTGGTTTTGAATAAACTTGCTTCTTTCAGTTGGTCGTTGAAATTCAAAAAATAAGATAAAAAATTTGGTAGTGAAACAACTAAATAGTCAATAAATGACTGACTGTCATAGCATAAGATGAAAAGTAATACACACACATATGAAAGAAGAAAAAGTGTACAATAAATTTTTAGACATAACAAAATCCGCGCAAGAAAAATGAATTATGGTAGGTTGAACTTTTTGCTATGCTATGGTTTGGCAGCGGAGAACCAAGTCTTCAAGAGTCACATTCGAGCAAGACAGCATTTTTACACAAAGTTTCTTATACACTTTTGATCGCCTCTCGTCTTCATTGTCATTGAACAGGTCGCTTTTTGCTTTGTACAAAAAACCAAGCATCCAACAATAACGCTTGATGTTATTTGTCTCCGAGGAACCTATGTTTATTTGGAGAAGTAGGCTCTTCAAATTAGCTATCATGAAGTCAAAAGCCGTATTCAATTCTTCTCGCGTTGCAACATATTTGAACTTCGCATAAAGATCATTACATTGACCCTCTGCGATAGCCTTGAGTATCATATTGCCCAGCGATATTTGATTTGATTGTTTACTGACAACCTCCTTCACTACGTCAATCCCAAACATTTGCGCTATCTGGGTTATTTGAACATTTCCACTATCCTAAACAAAACACAATAAAATTATTGAGGCTCAGCAAATTATCGAAGTGATTTGTTTTTTGTATCTTTTAGGGTTCGATACTGCCCATCTCAATACAGTACAGTATATGTCATCCTAGAAAAAAGGAGGTGTTTTGAAGCAAAAAGGTTCTTATTACCTCGTCATTAACGTCCTCATTGTCCAAGTCAACAACTTCAGTGCTAGAGCTCGCTTGTTGGGAGTTGTCGTCGACAGACTCTTCGATTTCAATCCGGGTAGAATTGCCTTCATCATCCTCCAGCGTAACATGAAAACCGTCCGGTTGCCTTGTCAAACGTGCCCGCTTCACAGCAAGGTTATGGCCGCGACTAAGGTCAATTGCTTCGCAACTCACTGCTTCAGAAGAACTGACAGAAGTCATTGATACTTGTCTGAAAAACACAGCACTATAAGTTTGTTCAAGGTTTGAAAAAAGGACCAACAATGGCTGGAATGAGATGACGAGTAAAAGCTGCAAAAAAGTTTTTTATTTAAAAAATAGTAGCAAGAGAATACAAAAGTATTGTATATAGGTTGATCAAGGAGAGGAGAAAAATAATCTGGTAGCGAATCAATCAGTTGAACCAAAACTGTGTGATATCATTCAGACGATTTAAAATTTTTTCATATTGGAAGAACTGCTCTTTTTCACTTTTTGACTAGCTTTGAATTTGATTGGGGATCGCCAAATATCTGCATCTTGCTCATTTCGATATTATAAATCCTCTGTAACAGGGATAGCAAAGTCTTCGGGAAAGTCGTCCCCAACTTGAGACTGGGTGTAAACTTCGCCTTCGTCGCCAATCGTTTCGCCATTTAATTTGTGTTCAACTTCCACAACTTTTGTCTTCATTTTCTTCTCTTCAACGGGAGCGCTATTGCATCTTATCGCTTCAAGGGACGAAGTCATTGCCACCTCAAAAGACTCCCGGAGTGCCAAATCTGTCTCAGTCAAGGTTTCACTGGACTCACTGCCAATAATTTTTGTGACGTTGATCAATTCGTCCATTGTGAGCGATAAACTCGATTGTCTGGTCCATTTATCGGATATTGTATTGATTTTTGAATCAACCGTAGTTGTTAATTTGAAGACCTTAATGTAGGCGTATACGCTCGTTTCAAATTTTCTGAGCCCGACTCTGACAAATCGGTTGTTTTTTGGATCCAGGTCCCACACGTTATCCAGTTTTGATACCTCAAGATCTTCTTCAGGCGTTACTCCGGTGAAAGGCTGTGCATTTTGTCGCTCGAGGTCACTTTGTTCTTTTCGTTTTCTGATCCACTGCGGGACTCTAAATTATTTGAAGCAATGAAACTATGAACTAATTTTTTGAAAGAAAAGTGTTGCGTAGGTACGACCAAATCCCGTGAAAGGTATCAGTTTCCCAGTATCACTTCGAATTTCAATCAAAATATCGTGAATATAGTTTTTATTGACAAGCTTAGATTGAGTTTTGTCAAAAGAGTGACGATATACAGCTGGATATCCGAAACGGCCTGCGATGGAGGACTCCACCTTTTCAGGACCAATTTGAGTTGCGTCAGATAGGGGGAAAGATCTTAATAAGGGTGCCTTGGTATTGCCAACAAACTGTGGCTCAATAATGTCACAATAAACAAAAGCAAGATGATACAAATTGATATCCGTTGGAAAAACTGGCTTATCTTCAAACTGGTTGTTTCCAGAGGAAAGTTTATTATGCGTCTCCAACGGAGATTTCTCTAATCCTAATATGTATCTGAGATCATCGGAAACATTTGTCAGATGAATACAATCCTTTCCTTCGCATAGAACAACCACACCTTTGGACGTAAGTTCTTTTCTCGGGAAAAACTGAAAATCTTTTTTACTTTTATCGAAAATAGATTCTTGTCCTCTAGATGCATAGATTCCTTTTTCCATGCCATCAATCAATTCGAACACGCTATTGTACAAACCTTTAGGAACACGACAATTTGATAAGTAGTTGCCAAGTTTTCCATTGATATAGTCAAATTTACCTTCAACGATATTGAAGAACTTTTTTGGGCAAGTTATGCTAGAGAGGGAAACGGTCCACTGATTATCGTCAAGTTCTAGAGGTGCGCTGAGTGATGTACGGAAGGACGCAAGTGTATTGTCGGGATAGCAATCAAGCGACGCATTGGATGATAAATCGATCGTAAAGAAACTGTTTTCTAATTTTGTCATCAAAACGTTGCAATCACTATTGCCTAAAGTTGGCAAGCACTTCCTCTTTTAAAAAAAAATAAAAAAAAAACGCTCATGGCTCAAACTGTGTTTTAATCAAAGTTTTAACTTACTAACAATGTTGTCGGAATGAAGACCAAGATGATTTTGGATATAAGTAGGATGACACTCCTCCATTTTTTGTTTTCTTCCAATGAGAAACAAAATGTAGTAGTGCAAGCTAATCTGAAATAAAGTGTAAGGGCTGTTTTTTTCAAAAACGCAAACAAGAGCTCTAAGTAAAAAATGAGAAATCACTTTATTTTTTTTTTGCTGATTGAAAACAAAAACAGCGAAAGACCGAATTTTACAAATTGTAAAATTTCATCAAGACATCCCTCGCTTGTTAGAAATAATCCTCTTTTTTAAAATCTGTAAACAGGAGCAATATAGAGAATTTACAATCATTCCGAACGAGGAACATAGTTGAAATTTTACAATTTGTAAAAAGTAGAAGCTGAGTTTTTTACAATTTGTAAACAAAATAGAAGCTGAGTTTTTTTTTACAAATTGTAAAAAAGTAGAAGTTGAGTTTTTACAAATTGTCAAATGAGATGCCTAAAAATTTGACAATTTGTAAGAGAAACGTAGTTGAAATTTTACAATTTGTAAAAAAAGTAGAAGCTGAATTTTTTTACAATTTGTAAAAAGTAGAAGCTGAGTTTTTTTACAATTTGTAAAAAGTGGAGGCTGAGTTTTTTACAATTTGTAAAAAAGTGGAGGTTGAGTTTTTTACAATTTGTAAAAAGTAGAAGTTGAGTTTTTACAATTTGTTAAATGAAATGCCTAAAAATTTGACAATTTGTAAGAGGAACGTAGTTGAAATTCTACAATTTAAAAAAAGAAGAAGCTGAATTTTTTACAATTTGTAAAATGTAGAAGCTGAATTTTTTACAATTTGTAAAATGTAGAAGCTGAAATTTTTACAATTTGTAAAATGTAGAAGCTGAATTTTTTACAATTTGTAAAATGTAGAAGCTGAATTTTTTACAATTTGTAAAATGTAGAAGCTGAAATTTTTACAATTTGCAAAATGTAGAAGCTGATTTTTTTACAATTTGTAAAAAGTAGAAGTTGAGTTTTTACAATTTGTTAAATGAAATGCCTAAAAATTTGACAATTTGTAAGAGGAACGTAGTTGAAATTCTACAATTTAAAAAAAGCAGAAGCTGAATTTTTTACAATTTGTAAAATGTAGAAGCTGAATTTTTTACAATTTGTAAAATGTAGAAGCTGAAATTTTTACAATTTGTAAAATGTAGAAGCTGATTTTTTTACAATTTGTAAAAACTAAAAAATTAGAGCAGCAAGACAAAATTAAGTAAAGCTTATTCGAATAAACAACAACGCTAGGACAAAAGCAAAAAATTTAGTTGAGAAGGAGCAACCAAATGACGGTTAGCAACAGTGTGAGCAAAATGAATTACTTGGAGCGAGGCAAAGCTAACCTCAACTTGCTAGTCGATACACCAACCAATCAGAAAAATGATCCACAAAAACAAAGAATTAAAGCATTGAGTCCTATCAGAAAATTTATCAAAAACGAAAAACGAGCAAAGAATGAATGAAAAGTAGAGAACAAATTAACCAATCAGTTTTCTTCACTAACTCAAATTAAAATTCGAAAACACAAAACGAATCAACAAAAAGGTTGTTTTCATAGTGAATCAAGTTTTTTACAATTTGTAAAAATTTTTACATTTTGTAAAAATGAGTTGATCCGACAGACATGTATCACGATAAAAAGAGTAAGAGTTTTTTACATTTTGTAAAATTTCTTTTACAAATTGTAAAAATTGTGCATTTTTTAGTTTTTGAAAGATTACTTGGAACGATGAAAGTTTTACAATTTGTAAAAAAACTTGTAAAATGTACTGTTTGTTTTCAGAATTTAAAATAATTTTTGAGAAGTATAATTTTTTACAATTTGTAAAAAAAAAATTTTACAATTTGTAAAAAATTTTTTACAATTTGTAAAAATTTTTTACAATTTGTAAAAATTTTACATTTTGTTAGATAAACTGATTGTTTTTAGAATTTGAAATACTATTGAAGAAAAGCAATTTTTACAATTTGTAAAAAATTTTACAATTTGTAAAAACAAATTTTTTACATTTTGTAAAAATTATTTTACAAAATGTAATTTTTTCTGCAAATATAAGAAAAGCTGACAGTGTGCATGTATCAGTCAGTTGTTGCGTATAAACGCGTGAATGTGTGCGCGCTTGTGTGTGTGTGTTTGTGTGTGTGGGTGTGTGTGTTTGTTAGTGTGTGTGTGTGTGTGTGTGTGTGTGTGTGTGTGTGTGTGTGTGTGTGTGTGTGTGTGGGTGGGTGGGTGGGTAGGGTTGATGGAGGGGGGGTACACATTTTTTGTAACTACTTTTTTGATAACTTTTTTGATAATTTTTTTAGAAAACACGCAGCCTTTTTCGAATACGTAGGTTGAATAAGTTAGGAATAGATTTAACTGTTTAGAAAGAGTAAAATCGTTTAGGCAAAAATACTGTTTTTTGTATGTGAGGATAAAGCGTGTTGATAATAAGAGCGATGACAAATTAATGTGCTTGCTCTAACAAACAGGAAGTTATTTTAACAAACACACATACTCACGCACGCACACACTCATACACAACACAAGCAAACACACATACTCACGCACGCATACACTCATACACACACACACACAACAAACACAAACGCGCACTCAAAAAGGAACAATACGGCAGCTGAAAAAAGTGGGGGGAATTATGACGCTATATGTTTTGCTAAAAATTGAAAAAGGAAAATGAATAAGCTTACTGTGTCATCTAAAAATAGAACAACATGATTAGTCGGGTAGGCTCCGAAAACCGAGGAAGAATGCATGTGCTGATTGGGTGCCGAGTATCACCCTATCGGCATATGTATTCTTCTCGCCAGGCACAGATGAGTAAATTTCAAGCATGGATAAACACAAGCAAGAGATCTGAGTCAGATAAGAGCCTGACCCACGACATCTAAATTTTTTCGCTGTCAATGACTCAGCAACTCATGAATAAGTCTTATTTATTTTGTGGCAGTAAATTCTTATTTTGATATTCCTAGCCCTTATTTATAAGTCATTTATGTTTTGCACGTTTTAGCGTCTAATATTGAATTCGTATCTTACAAATCATTTCACAATCTGGACTTTGTTTGCATTTCCAGCTTTGAAAAGGCTTCTACTACTTATCTCAATCTTAAATAAGAAATACGATGTAACAATTCGCAATTTGATTAATCACGTGAACACAGACAAGACAAGGTACGCAAAGTGAGCTCGTATTACCAAAGAACAGATTGAAGCAACCTGACTCAGAATTCTTTGCCAGAACTACAACGTTATGGAATCAAATCAGTCGTGTAAAGACTACAATGAAATAACTAAAAATGACTTAACTAAGACTTACTGGAAAACTACTCACAAACTGACACTTGTTCATAAAAAATTAACTGCCCCTGTGGCAAGTGCAATAATAATGGCGCTAATAATAACTAACGATGCTAGTTTTGTAACTAAAATTTGTGCAAACCAATGGGTAAATTTTTAATCCTTTGAGTCTATACTACTTTTACTACTACTAGTCACTCAGTTGAATTTTTCTTTTGCATTCCCTGCCTTTTGCATGTTGCCATTGTATTATTCTGCATAGCCTTTTCACTATAGTTGGAGAAGTGATAGGTCATTTACTCCCCAAATTCAGTTTTAACTTGTTAGAAAGCCTAATTAATCACTTGGCGAAAACGTCCTCTGATATCATAGTGGACATGGCGCCGTAATGCTAGTAGTACTAATCCACTACAGGTTGATCTTTTCTCGGAAAATTGACACCGGAAACATCACTTTGATTGCAGAAAGACGCCAAATTTTCTAGCAGCAAGTACCCGCATTGCGTGTACTTCAAATCTTCACCACAGAAGTCTTTTGGAATCTCGTGGTAAACCTTTGATAAGAGTTTGCAATGTCTGATTCAATTGGAATGCATAATCGGTACAACAGTTCAACGCCAAGATAAAGCAGCTAGCTAGAGATTCCAATCCCTTCAAAAAAGAAAAATTAATATTTCAAGATGTAAGCATCAATGATACGCACAACAACAAGACCCAACGCAAAATTCTAAAAAATTCGAACCACCTCGAGAACTTGAACTAGAAATAATATGGAACTAGAAACCCGCAAAACAAACGCTCACTCAAAATATTCCGTCGATGTCGCCATGAATCAGTGCAGTTAATTATAAAGGCAACTCCAGCCAGATCAAAGTATCGTCTTTAATCTTTGATCAGCATCTAAACTCAAAATTGTGCTTTTCTGGTCACCAACCCACCACAAAAAATTATCCCAAACAATTCCAAAATTGTGGCCTCCGAAACCTTTTTTGCAAGAGTTTGTCAAAAACTCACAGAGACTACTTCCCGTTTTAACAACCGAAGATTAATGAATTCGAACAGACAAATAAAATGAAAATGCTGTAAACTTTCTCCAGAACTACAAGTACCACCCAAATTTCGATTCCAATAAAAAACATAAACCGACTTTTGTCCGCAGAATTGCTCTCAAACGACAGGCGGTTAGAAAACCATCGCACCCCGCCGGATTCGAACCCCAGCACTCCCAATCCATAGCGCGAGGAACTCGCAACTCGGCTATCTGGATCTTCTTTTGCTATGCTGTAACCGACTTTATTTTAGCAACAAGCTTTACTTCGGAGTGAGAGCGATAGAGATCACTCAAAAATGAAGAACGAAAAGGCGAAAAAGTCACTCGAGAAGTCAAAGAAAGTTCTAGAAGAAAAGCGCAAAATGGTCAAGCGAAAAAGTGCATAAAAAAGACTAACACGTTTACAATAATTTCTATGAACTTCATTCAAGAGCAATTAAACAGTCCGCATATCAGTATGGTGGTCAGTATCATGATTAACAAAAGATTGCACCACTAGAAACGTCATTCGTTTCATTCGTGCTCAGAATAAAAATTGTAACTTCTCAATGACTCAGGTAACGTATGCAGCATCATGAACACCTAAACAAATTTTAAAATGTCCAACACAACGTAAAAACTCTATAATTGCAAGGCGAAAAATAATTTGAACTCCGTCATGAGTAACAGTTGAATGTAAAAAAAAGACTTTTTAGTCTTTTCTGATGGTCTGAGACCCTCATTGCACAACATCTATTTCAAAAACAAGGTCTGGTCTTGATGCAATCTACTCCCACAATTGTACTCGTCAGGTCTATCTAAAGAACATAAAGAGTGATCAACAGACATTTACAGAATTCAAATATTTACAAGAAGAGTTCCAGCCAAGTCTCAGGACATAAGTTAGCAATGAACTCTCAAAATTACTTAAAGGTGTACATATATTCGAATTAGACAAATTGCTCAGTTGAAAAATAACAATTTTTTTCTCATAGTTGTTATTGTTAATAGAAAAAATGATTAATGTAGAACTGATCTCAAAAATTCTCATTTTTATTGAAAATAGATAAATATCGCATTTTTAACATCCCATTCAAAACCGCAGTCTTTTTTTCTAACCGAGATGCACTCTTAATTTCCACAAAGCATTGAATTACACCAAAATTTTTCTAAAAAATACATTATTTCTTCTTTATAATATAATATCAGTAAGTAAAGGAAGCGAAAAAGAATTTCTAGAAGATGTTGTAGCGTGTCTTAATAATGCACACAATAATATTTATATAATAATATAATAATTGTTCAAAAATTACATTTCGCTTGATCAGTACTCAATCGGCTAGGCAGTGAAATTTTTCAAAATATTCTTTCACCCTTCAAAAGTAAAAGTTCTTCAATACTTTAACCCGAAACGTCAAAAAACTGAACAAATAACTTCAATGTCATTGTACATCACCTTATCAAATTCATTAAAATTTTAGAATAACTTCTACGAAGACGCAGTGCTACGAAAATTTAAAAAAAAATCAACCGGGCAGAATTTTGTGAACGTTTCATTGCTCTCAGAGAATGTAGAGGAAATGCAGCAGAAAAATGTCAATATATGATGCATCTTGATATGCGTATTAAGTGGCGATAAGCTAGCTACTCTGTCAGGACTATGAACTACTCTTGAACAACTCACAGTAGATTAAGGGAAAAAATTTTATATGGATCTGATTTTCTAAACTGGTTTGATGATAGTTATTGTGTCGAAAAGTTGAAACCGATAGTCATAGTATGTTTCATTGGATAGTTAGAGATTTATTTATATAGAGAGCATCTTACTGTGGTAGCGGATCGCCGAGCCCGTTGCTAATAATTAAAAAGAGTTGCTCTAATAAACCCTCCAACTCTCCTCTAAGACGTTGAGCAGATCATTGCCAACCATATCAGTTCTATATCGGTCATTCGACAGACAAGAAATTGAGCTTAGTTAACTAAATTTTAGGTTACTCACTTCAACAATTTAACAAAGAGTCTGCAAAGAGTCTGCTACCCTGCTTTTCTGTTTTCACTAAAGGGACTAGAGAATTTTTAGGTAATAAACTTTCGTAGTTCAAATGCAACTCTGGAGCTCACATGCCCGCTCGACAAAAGCGCTTTCCAGAAACATCAAACAACAGAGGCGTCGAACAACGAAAAATGCAAAAAAAAATCTTACTAAAAAACGTGGCAATTTAAAAGGATTTTTTCTGCATTAATTTTTTTTTGAAAAACCTAAACTTAATAACCATATATTAACTGCGGCTCCACAATACGTTCTGCCAAAATTTTCAAACCAAACATTTACCCAGTTTGCAAGGAAACCGATGCAAGATGAAGTAACCAAAACATACAGGGAACTCGAGCAAAAACAATTGCTTCTGAACAAAAAAGTACACCAGAAGCAACAAAAATCGTAACTCTTTAATAAAAATATATAATCGAAACAAAACACTCAAAATTAAAAAAGATTAAATATTCAAATTTATCAACTTTAGGGGAAAGTCACAAAAATAGGCGCTAAAGGAACACTGATTCATAAATTTCCTGAAACAGTTCCCAAACCTAAACTAAAACAACTGAATGTGATGCCTAATGTGTCAATGAATGACCGATGGTGTTTATTGAGAGTAGAAATCATCTCACCAAAAACAACGAACACGAGCAAAACTAGCGTTTCTTTTGATTTCTGCACCATTTGACATATAATCTTGCATAAACTGACAAGCTAACCTAGAGAGAAAATCCAGATAGAAGTTGGCCAGTTTTCCGAAATCGCCTGTTATTCGAGTCTCACATGAAACCTGTTTAATTTGATCAAAAAATTGTTGAAGTCGCAATGCAAATTTTTCCTCGAAAAATGGAGCATGTTAAAGTTGAGCCGATTTCACAATGTACTTGAATTAATGCTGAACACGGAAAACTGGCCAATTTCTATCTGGATTATCTTTCTGAGTAAACTTGTCAGTATAGCCAAAAGCAGGTCTATTTCACTATGATGATTTTGCGTCGATTGATATAAAAATCAAAAGAAACGGCCAGATGTTATGTTGACTAAAAAATGTTTCCAAAATAGGTAATTTACTATGCAAAATTGCATTTTGTGCTTTTGGTATTGTCAACGAGTTTTTTTTAAGCAATTCTGAACTATTGTCTTTTGCTATTATTGTTGTTCACTAAAGCTTAATACTCTAATTTCAAAGCATGGTCGTAATTGTTCCGACCCACTCTAGTGGGGGAGGAACTATATACACAAATGGGTTTTTTTTGTTCAGTCAATTTTGGCCGATCGATATAATATCGTAGAGAGTTGTGAGTGGTATCATTAAAAAGCCCGTACAGCGTAGACTATGGAATTGAAAAGATTTTCTCCATTTTGCGCGTTTTATTGGAAAATATGGAGATTTTAAATTTTGTCAATATTGGACGTATTCCAGCTATTTTTATTCAGATTTTTGGTATTTTTGACCTAATTTTCGTCAATTGTGCTGAAATTTGTTCAAACTGTTAACTGTAGTGTTATTGATATTATCTCTATAGGTAGAGGAGGGTTGCTGAATTGTTCGATCCGAGTTTTTTGGCTGGAATTAATGCTGAATTTTTCAAAATTCGACTTTTTTGTGACCAAGTTTGGGACCAAATTTGCATTTTTAGCCAACTTGCATTAAATTTGCTGGGAGTAGAAACCTTTAAAATGCGGCCATATTTTTTTAAGCTGAGAACTGGGCTAGTGGCACACCCACTAGCTTTGAGAGTCTTATAGAATTATAATTTTGCCAGTTTTTTTGCAAATTTAATAATTATACAAAATGCTTCTTTATTTTTGACAACCTGAAAAATTTTGTTAAAAAATTGATCTATTTCGCAACCATTTAAACAAATGAGCATTTTTTTAGACGCGCAGCAACATATGGGCTGCACTTGATCTCGCACTTGATCCTTACGGTAAAAATTTTTTGGATTTTCATTGGGCGCGACTTTTTTTCAAAATCTTTCCGCTATGTGATTGTTTTTAGGTAATTCTTTTACTTACAAGAATTTTATATCAGGGCTCAATTGATGCCAGATATTATTTACAAAACGAGAGACTGAACAAGATTAAATTACGGTTTCAGAGTTGAACGCTTGGTTTCAATGGATCTGACCAAATGATTTCGTAAATTTTTTTGTATTTCCTGAAATTTTTGCTTTCATTCGTTATCTTTTTGTAGCCCATTGACATATTGTCTTCAGTCAAAGATTCAGCTATTGTTCGGAGAAATAAATGAACCTAGAGACTTTTTTCAGTTGTTATCTGATGTGTGTAAAGACTTTGAATATATTTGTTGAGAAAAGATCGGTTAATTTTTGAATTTTCACACTATTTTAACTTATTTCTCTCATCTTCCGGTTCAGTCTCAGCAAAAACAGGCAAAAACCATGTTTCTGTGGATTATAAGTTAATGTTTGTAACTGACCTATGTTCAACTAATGGTTTCTTTGTTTTGATACTATTCCTTTTCACTTTTTTTAGCATAATTGCATTTTTAATGCGTTCATTTTGTCTCCTTGTCGATATATCACATTATTGACAAGTCCAATTGAAGGAAAGCATAGTAGGGAAAATTCATAGCTTTCAGAAAAGGCGTATCTGAATATGTAATTGTTTTTGTTTTATAGTTTATGCTTTTTGGGCTGAGACAGTTATCGCGCAAATTTTTATGGATTTTTTTTGTTTTCGCCTATATTTGTCTTTCTTTTTGTTGTTATGCGCCATATACCTAATAAAGATAGGTCTCAATTGTTTTTCCAGGACGTATATCTCAACCTAGTTAAAGGTTTCAGTTTACAGCTGTTTGTTTTAATGACTTTAAAATTGAAAAAAAAATTCAATTTTATACTTTGCTCTCTTTTTCATAATCAGGTAACTCAATCTCACTAAAAAAAGTGTCAATTACTTTTGCCAATTCAAATATCGTTTCGCGTTTTTCTATACGTTTTGACTGATTGCTTCGATCATTAATAAAATGAAAAATTTTCGAGATTTCTATACTCTTCAAATTCTGGTTTTCTTTTTTTGTCATGTCTACGTAGTTCTTTTAAAAGGAAGACTCTTTGATGTTAAAATGAGAAAAAAGTGAAAATTGACAGTTCTTGCATGTCAAATCTTATAAAAATACTGCCTTGAACAGAGTGATCTCGTAAAATTGTTTGAAGTTTGCGCTTCTTTATAAATTTGATTGTTATGAATTGGATAGTGTTTTTGTGGGGTCGTGACTTAGTCTCATTATTAACCGGCCCAATTGGCTTCCTTAGGTACTGCAACTTAATAAATCGCTGTTTGTTGAAATTTTAAGTCTGCTATGACTTTTACTTTTGAAAAATTTATTTTTGAAAATATAATTGGGTTTTTGAGCTTCATCATTTCTTTAAAATAATTTTCCGGTCTATTTGTAGAACAGTGTCTGTAAACACCGGTCAAAACCCATTTCAAGAGAACTATTATTTAGTCTTTATAGCGGTTTTAGCTTCAAACATTTTTTCTTCGGCTTTGTTACTACTGTTCGAACGAGATTTCATAAAATAAATGAGATTTTTTTTAAATTTGTACGTTTTATAGAACTTTTGTTTTCTTTTTAAATTAGAGCAATAATCATAGGTACCAATGCTTTTGAAGCTTTGCGCAATTGAAAATTGGATAATGACATGTCTCAATTGATTCCCATGGAGATATAAATGAACGATTTAGGGATTCCGGTGAAATTAATTGTTTTCAACAATGGAAACGTATTTTTGAACGCACCTCTTTGCTCTTTTGTGGACCTGTTAACCAGTCTCATTGAAAAAAAGTCCCATATGTTTTCCAATGAAGTATAGGTTAAATTGTTCCGTTCAAGTTTTATTTGACGCAAGTTTGATTTTGTTATGAATTTATTTATTATAGAAATAGAGTTTTGGTCGTCAATATTGTTTTTTGTTTGATATTTATTATTCTCTTTCTGGTAGCCTTTATTTCAACGTTCATTGGTCCTCTAGGCTGGAATCATTGTATTGCATTGGTTGTTTTTGAAACGATATGTATGTCTTTGAAAGTTTTGTATCTCTTCATCATTTGGTAGCCAATTAAGTCAAGAATGTGGATGATTTTATGGATCTGATTTTCTAAACTGGTTTGATGATAGTTATTCTGTCGAAAAGTTGAAACCGATAGTCATAGTATGTTTCATTGGATAGTTAGAGATTTATTCATATAGGGAGCATCTTACTGTGGTAGAGGATCGTCGAGCCCGTTGCTAATAATTAAAAAGAGTTGCTCTAATAAACCCTCCAACTCTCCTCTAAGACGTTGAGCAGATCATTGTTAACCATATCAGTTCTCTATCGATCATTCGACAGACAAGAAATTGAGCTTAGTTAACTAAATTTTAGGTTACTCACTTCAACAATTTAACAAAGAGTCTGCAAAGAGTCTGCTACCCTGCTTTTCTGTTTTCACTAAATGGACTAGAGAATTTTTAGGTAATAAACTTTCGTAGTTCAAATGCAACTCTGGAGCTGACATGCCCGTTCAACAAAAGCGCTTTCCAGAAACATCAAACAACAGAGGCGTCGAACAACGAAAAATGCGAAAAAATCTTACTAAAAAATGTGGCAATTTAAAAGGATTTTTTCTGCATTAATTGTTTTTTGAAAACCTAAACTTAATAACCATATATTAACTGCGGCTCCCCAATACGTTCTGCCGAAATTTTCAAACCAAACATTTACCCAGTTTGCAGGGAAACCGATGCAAGATGAAGTAACCAAAACATACAGGGAACTCGAGCAAAAACAATTGCTTCTGAACAAAAAAGTACACCAGAAGCAACAAAAATCGTAACTATTTAATAAAAATATATAATCGAAACAAAACACTCAAAATTAAAAAAGATTAAATTTTCAAATTTATCAATTTTAGTGGAAAGTCACAAAAATAGGCGCTAAAGGAACACTGATTCATAAATTTCCTGAAACAGTTCCCAAACCTAAACTAAAACAACTGAATGTGATGCATAATGTGTCAATGAATGACCAATGGTGTTTATTGAGAGTAGAAATCATCTCACCAAAAACGACGAACACGAGCAAAACTAGCGTTTCTTTTGATTTCTGCATCATTTGACATATAATCTTGCATAAACTGACAAGCTAACCTAGAGAGAAAATCCAGATAGAAGTTGGCCAGTTTTCCGAAATCGCCTGTTATTCGAGTCTCACATGAAACCTGTTTAATTTGATCAAAAAACTGTTGAAGTCGCAATGCAAAATTTTGCTCGAAAAATGGAGCATGTTAAAGTTGAGCCGATTTCACAACGTACTTGAATTAATGCTGAACACGGAAAACTGGCCAATTTCTATCTGGATTATCTTTCTGAGTAAACTTGTCAGTATATCCAAAAGCAGGTCTATTTCACTATGATGATTTTGCGTCGATTGATATAAAATTCAAAAGAAACAGCCAGATGTTATGTTGACTAAAAAAGAATTCCAAAATAGGTAATTTACTATGTAAAGTTGCATTTTGTGCTTTTAGTATTGTCAACGAGTTTTTTTAAGCAATTCTGAACTATTGTCTCTTGCTATTACTGTTGTTCACTAAAGCTTAATACTCTAATTTCAAAGCATGGTCGTAATTGTTCCGACCCACTCTAGTGGGGGAGGAACTATATACTCAAATGCGTTTTTTTTTTGTTCAGTCAATTTTGGCCGATCGATATAATCATCGTAGAGGGTTGTGAGTGGTATCATTAAAAAGCCCGTACAGCGTAGACTATGGAATTAAAAAGATTTTCTAAATTTTCGCGTTTTATTGGAAGTTATGGAGATTTTAAATTTTGTCAATATTGGACGTATTCCAGCTGTTTTTATTCAGATTTTTGGTATTTTTGACCTAATTTTCGTCAATTGTGCTGAAATTTGTTCAAACTGTTAACTGTAGTGTTATTGATATTATCTCTATAGATAGAGGAGGGTTGCTGAATTGTTCGACCCGAGTTTTTTGGCTGGAATTAATGCTGAATTTTTCAAAATTCGACTTTTTTGTGACCAAGTTTGGGACCAAATTTGCATTTTTAGCCAACTTGCATTAAGTTTACTGGGAGTAGAAACCTTTAAAATGCGGCCATATTTCTTTAAGCTGAGAACTGGGCTAGTGGCACACCCACTAGCTTTGAGAGTCTTATAGTATTATAATTTTGCCAGTTTTTTTGCAAATTTAATAATTATACAAAATGCTTCTTTATTTTTGACAACCTGAAAAATTTTGTTAAAAAATTGATCTATTTCGCAACCATTTAAACAAATGAGCATTTTTTTAGACGCGCAGCAACATATGGGCTGCACTTGATCTCGCACTTGATCCTTACGGTAAAAATTTTTTGGATTTTAATTGGGCGCGACTTTTTTTCAAAATCTTTCCGCTATGTGATTGTTTTTATGTAATTCTTTTACTTACAAGAATTTTATATCAGGGCTCAATTGATGCCAGATAATATTTACAAAACGAAAGACTGAACAAGATTAAATTACGGTTTCGGAGTTGAACGCTTGGTTTCAATGGATCTGACCAAATGATTTCGTAAATTTTTTTTGTATTTCCTGAAATTTTTGCTTTCATTCGTTATCTTTTTGTAGCCCATTGACATATTGTCTTCAGTCAAAGATTCAGCTATTGTTCGGAGATATAAATGAACCTAGAGACTTTTTTCAGTTGTTATCTGATGTGTGTAATGACTTTGAATATATTTGTTGAGAAAAGATCGGTTAATTTTTTAATTTTCACACTATTTTAACTTATTTCTCTCATCTTCCGGTTCAGTCTCAGCAAAAACAGGCAAAAACCATGTTCCTGTGGATTATAAGTTAATGTTTGTAGTTGACCTATGTTCAACTAATGGTTTCTTTGTTTTGATACTATTCCTTTTCACTTTTTTTAGCATAATTGCACTTTTAATGCGTTCATTTTGTCTCCTTGTCGATATATCACATTATTGACAAGTCCAATTGAAGGAAAGCATAGTAGGGAAAATTCATAGCTTTCAGAAAAGGCGTATCTGAATATGTAATTGTTTTTGTTTTATAGTTTATGCTTTTTGGGCTGAGACACAGTTATCGCGCAAATTTTTATGGATTTTTTTTTGTTTTCGCCTATATTTGTCTTTCTTTTTGTTGTTATGCGCCATATACCTAATACTAATAACGATAGGTCTCAATTGTTTTTCCAGGACGTATATCTCAACCTAGTTACAGGTTTCAGTTTACAGCTGTTTGATTTAATGACTTTAAAATTGAAAAAAAAATTCAACTTTATACTTTGCTTTCATTTTCATAATCAGGTAACTCAATCTCACTAAAAAAAAGTCTCAATTACTTTTGTCAATTCAAATATTTTTTCGCGTTTTTCTATACGTTGTGACTGATTGCTTCGATCATTAATAAAATGAAAAATTTTCGAGATTTCTATACTCTTCAAATTCTGGTTTTCTTTGTTGTCATGTCTACGTAGTTCTTTTAAAAGGAAGACTCTTTGATGTTAAAATGAGAAAAAAAGTGAAAATTTACAGTTCTTGCATGTCAAATCTTATAAAAATACTGCCTTGAACAGAGTGATCTCGTAAAATTGTTTGAAGTTTGCGCTTCTTTATAAATTTGATTGTTATGAATTTGATAGTGTTTTTGTGGGGTCGTGACTTAGTCTCATTATTAACCGGCCCAATTGGCTTACTTAGGTACTGCAACTTAATAAATCGCTGTTTGTTGAAAATTTAAGTCTGCTATGACTTTTAATTTTGAAAAATTTATTTTTGAAAATATAATTGGGTTTTTGAGCTTCATCATTTTTTTAAAATAATTTTCCGGTCTATTTGTAGCACTGTGTCTGTAAACACCGGTCAAAACCCATTTCCAGAGAACTGTTATTTAGTCTTTATAACGGTTTTAGCTTCAAACTTTTTTTCTTCGGCTTTGTTACTACTGTTCGAACGAGATTTCATAAAACCATTGAGATTTTTTTTTAATTTGTACGTTTTATAGAACTTTTGTTTTCTTTGTAAATTAGAGCAATAATCATAGGTACCAAAGCTTTTGAAGCTTTGCGCAATTGAAAATTGGATAATGACATGTCTCAATTGCTTCCCATGGAGATATAAATGAACCTTTTAGGGATTTCGGTGGATTTAATTGTTTTCAACAATGGAAACGTGTTTTTGAACGCACCTCTTTGCTCTTTTTTGTCGAACTGTTAACCAGTCTCATTGAGTAAAAGTCCCATATTTTTTCCAATGAAGTATAGGTTAAATTGTTTCGTTCAGTTTTTATTTGGTGCAAGTTTGATTTTGTTATGAATTTATTTATTATAGAAATAGAGTTTTGGTCGTCAATATTGTTTTTTGTTTGATATTTATTATTCTCTTTCTAGTAGCCTTAATTTCAACGTTCATCGGTCCTCTAGGCTGGAATCATTGTATTCCATTGGTTGTTTTTGAAACGATATGTTTGTCTTTGAAAGTTTTGTATCTCTTCATCATTTGGTAGCCAATTAAATCAAGAATGTGGATGAGCGGGGTCGGAACCTTATGTGCGTACGCACATTACCGAGCATCCTTGTTGGCACTGACATTTTGGAGAGAACTTACTCAAAAATTGTAACATTTGCAACGTAACGCAAGATCCTAATAAAACTAAACTCCCAAATTCCAGTGTATCTAATAAACAATGTTTTTTTTCTAGCCAACGCTACTTTCTAAGTTTCATTTAGGTACCAGTACATGCTTTTAATGAAAAGACTCACCACAAACTCCGATGACAGTAAAGATAATTGCAAGGCATCCAAAGAAACTTTTCATTTCTGTCAAATTTCTTCTTCAGATAAAATATTCTGCATAAAAATTCAGTTTTCGTTAACAACAATAACCAATAACAAAATAAAACCCTGCAAATAATTGGGGGAAAATGTCTGAATATCCTCTAATTCAAACCGTGACAATAATTCTGAACACGTATCCAAATCATAATCCTCTAAATTGGGTGAATTGATATATCCAACTTAAGTAAGTATATTTTTTTAGAAAAAGTAGAAAAAAGTTTTGAATCAATGTGAAAATCTCGAAACCGAACAAGAGAGAATAAAGCACGGTACAATATTAGTTTTCATTTACTTTGTGGAAGTTATATAATTACAATCTGTAACTGGGGCGAACTGATGTCAATCTATATGAGCGCCAAAATTGTTTTATATCAAAAGGCCACAATTATCAGAGCATAAAAAGATAATGAGTATTAAAATGGATCAAACGCGATACATAAAATTTATAAAGAAACGTTTCTTTTAGCTCGAAAAGTTTATTAGAATAAGGATGAACAGAAATTATTGAATGAACAAAAGCGATTTTTCACCTTGAATTGCTTTATGGTTTCCGCTTTTGCTAAATCTGTTTTCTTTTTTATCTATCGGGCACGCTCATTTTTTAAAACCTGGGGTAAAAGCAATAATTAAATTGCAGAGACAAGTTGCTACACTTTTTTGCGCGCGCTGAGAATTTCTGTTTTTTCCTGCAAGTAAAAGTGCCAAATAGCTTATTAAACACTCGGGAAAAGGAAATATTTGAAAATGAAAGCATGGAAAATAACACCTTGTAAATATAAACAACGCGAAATCGAGCACTCTATAGCTGATATTAAGGTTGTAAAACAGGATAATATGATTATAAAAGGGTAAGGAAAAAGTAAACGAACAAAATGCTAAAAAAAACTATGGGTAACAAAGCATAGCAATTTGATTACACGGTTATCAATCGAGCAGAATTCCTGTTAACCAAAAATTGGGAAAAATCTATAAACTCGAATATCTGGATTGAATTTCAAAGAATAAGTTTACCTCTAATCCAAAGAATTCGCCCTCGAGAGCTAATTAAATTCGGTTAAATTAAAAGGATTTCGCGGATTATAACCTTTTCTCGCTTGTATAAATCAGACTTCAAATTTCACTGCAGTTTTCTGTTTGATCGCCTCTAGAGAAAGGATAAAATGTTCTTCAATCTTATTCCATGGGCCTTTTGGCTATTTGAGTGAAATTCTGGAACCGATATCACTATCGCTCTGGTTGTGTGCAAAATTAACTCGAACTATCATAAAATTAAAATATTAACGGTCAGGTGATATTTTTTGCCTGATAGTCAAACATGTTTTTATGAAAGTTTTTGTTATTGAACTTCAAAAGAACAATTTCAAAACAAAAAAAAAACTACGTATGTACGAACTAATATGCTCATCAAACGTTTTTATTTCAACTATTTAATTAACATTTAGGTTTAATAAGAGCTCATTTCCTCACTTTCGCCAAATTTTAGCGCATATGTAAACTTAAAATATGCTTTGAAGAATTATTAGGATATTTATACGGGAATTGATCAACTAATAGGGCATAAAAGAATTGTTCCGTATACTTTTATATTTTAATATAAACATATGTTAATTCTAATTTATCAATTTTTTTTATGGTGGCAGAATATTTATTCGACCGCTAGAGCTGAGGTATAAACCGTCTAACCGAAAAAAATCCTGATAATCATAACTTCGAAAAAGTTTATCTGCTGTTAGGCTTTTTATTTTATTCACATTTCATTAAATAAATTTTTTTCGAGAAAGAGGGAAAAGTTTCTGGCCTGAAAAATGAAATAAAATTTTTGAAAATCCGCTTTTCAAATTTTGTGCTATAATGATCACTTATAAACATATGTTGATTCATAAAATAATTTTTTCCCGGAAAAGGCAGTTTCAGAAATAATCAGAGTACATAATTTAAGTCTTTGCCAAATTTTCGGCTTGATGAAACGTTTCCGTATTTTCGGCTTGATGAATTGCGTCATGTGAAATAATTTCACCTATGCAATTTCACTCAAAATGAAATGAGAGAATGCGAAATATTGTTCCATCAAAGCAAAGCAATAGAATTCACTTCATGTGAAAATTTGTTCACACGATAAGCCTGAAGCAGTTTGAAGTCATCCGAAAGAACTGTTTTTTCAGGCTTTTAATTTTAAGGGCTTATCTTCACCCTACCATTTTGCATTGTCACAGATCGATGAATGGCGATTTTAGTCGAACTTAATCCTGTCTTATATGGGAGACAATATTCACCAATCGCTAACAAAATTGACGAAAATTTAAAATTTGTCGTATTTTGTTATGTATTCAAACTGCGATTCATAAAATTAAAGAATTTGGCGACAGAAAGTAATTGTAACTGGACATATCTTCATCATATTACATGAAAGCGTCTAGATATTCAGTGTTTTAATTCTGATTGAAAGACTGGGTGAGGGGGTTGGGGGATGGCTGGGGGAAGGGGAGGGAGGTAGCTTGGAGCAAAAATACATGCAATTTTTTCTGAGGCGTCGTGGAAAAGACATCGATTCATTTTGACATTTTACATTAAATGATCGGCTGCAATTATGTAATTCAGTTCCTTTAAAATAGAGACAAATTTGTCCTTCAATTGAAACATGAGAGAATCAAAAATGGTTAAATACCTCGATCGAAATTTAATGAAAGTTAAATAAATTCATTAGTTGATCTAAAATGGTTTTGTCAAAAGAGTTATTTCATAGAATGCTTTATCGGTTTCCATAAGAGTATCTGCAAAAGTATTTATCTGCAATATTCTTTTAATTTCGGTTGAAATTAAGATTTTCATTTCTCTAAAAATTTAAATCAAATAGCAGAAACATGAGGCCACACTTCCGTCGAGTATAATGATCAGATATTTTTCAATGGATTAACCAAATTTTTTACAAAAATTTTCCATTTTTTGGCCACTTCTAATCTGATTACGATTGCTCAGAAAAGTTTTTTTCAGCTCAGGTAGAAAGTTATTCAAGGTAAATTCAAGCTCAATTTAAGATTGATGGTTATGTCATCTTTGAAACTATTAGTAAGTTACCTGGAAAAGGTTTTTCAATGTGAATGACCTGTCTTCCAAGTATTTGAATACTCTTTTATGCCACAAAGCGCTATTACTTTTTGCTCGTAACAAGTGATCTCAAAAAGTTTTTTCATTTTGAATGCTGTGTTAGTGAAAAAAAGAGCAAAGAACACACAAACATAAAAGTTGCATTTCTTTCGAGGATTAAACGGAAACAAAATTTGACTTGTTTCAACGTACTTGACAAATTAAATATACTTTTATAAATACTATAGGAGCCAATACAAAACAGATCTGACCAAGTTTTGCAATCTGACTGAGAGAAGGTAAAATTTCCACTCTATGAAAGGAATCTTCTAGAACCTAAAACCTTAAAATTATTTTATTTCAATTTTTGGAATGACTTTTTACCGGTTAATTTTCCACCAGAAATAACTTTCTGATGTATGAGTACCTGCAATTAATTTCATGATATAGAAATTTTCCAAATAACAATTGCGGAAGGAAGGCAATATGATATAAATAATAGTTAAATAATTTTAAATTTAAAACAAAGACGGCCGGTTTTGTGAGATTGCAATTAATGTTCCCGACCATTTTTTTAAAAGTCCTAAAAAACTACTTTATAAGGAAACGCATCATGACTAGTGCAAAGAACATAGTGAAAAAACGAGTCATAAAAGGTCAGAGTGATTTTATTATTCTTCTTCTCAGAGAACCTTTTGATCTGAACACATTTTAGAAGATAATTTCTTCACTCTTTATTTCTAAGCCTTCAATTCTCGACATGGAATTTTTTACTCCGGTTCTTGGAAAACCATATTCTTGAAAAAAAGTGGTGAATAATCATTCGTTTTCTTTTATGCAGGGAAGATTCTCATTGACACAAAGAGGAAAAGTTGAGAATTTTTTCCATGTCTTTTGAACGTTTTAGCCCATGAAACATTTTCTCAATTAATATGTTGTATGCAATCAACATGATCTAATAAGAGATAAAAAATAATCTTCGAAGAAATTGAAGACTGTTAAAATGACCACACAAAATAGAGAATATGAATAACCATTTGAACGATAGGTTAAAAAATACCTAAGGATAATTTTTACCTACTTGAACATGAATTTTGACTCCTATTCAGAATACCAAATTGGCCAAAAGAAAAGGTAAAGTTGCCGAGAAAATAGACAATTTTATTGAAGACCAAAAAAAAACTTTCGCAATATTGTCTCGAAGTTCTCAACTGCTTTTAACAGTCATTCCCTTCTTATATCAAAAACATGCTGTGTAATAATTGTTTGATAACCCTTGCAGCAATTGAAAAAACTCTGGTGGAACAGTTTTTGCCAGGTGTGAAAAAGCTACATAAATATAATTGCCAAGCTTGTTTTTTTATTTGTTGTACTTCTTCCAATTTCAAGATAGTGAAAACAAAGTAAAAAAAACACCAAATTATGTGGGAATATTTCTCAAATTGATCGTATGCAAGTTGTATCGAAACAATAGCCCTCAAAACTCAAAGCAATTTTGTAGGCGTTGTTGGAAATCTGATAGTACCGATTGGCTAGTTTTCGTTGGTTTTTTAATAAAGAGATATGTGAAACGATCTGTGGAAAAACGTTTTATTAAAAATGAAAATGTCATCAAAAATTCTGATGTACTTATTTTATTTGAGTTTCAGCGTTAACGAAATTTGAAATCACCATCAAATTACAAAATTTTAAGCATGGAACAGAGGTTTTGGTTTTGATAGGTACAAGCTCTTGGATGCCAAGGAAAAAAATAGACCCTATATTAATCAGGTGTTTTAAAAAGTCAGAAAAATACCAAAAAATCGAACAATAAATCTTAGGTTTTCATCGATCAATCGAGAAACAGAAATCGTCATTCGTGATTTGATCAAATTTCTCAAGATTTGTGTCTTTATAAATCGCCACTTTCAAGTATTGCAAACTTCAAAGTTATTTCCAAAAAAGTTTTACAGTTAATTTCCTTCTCTTTTAACCATGAATTGTTTGAATTTCACCATTTTTCAATATCGGCCAAATTGCGAGATGAAATTAAGGTTTCCCTCTGGAAAAGGTCTCGCAAAAAAGTGTTATTTGTGTTAAAGCATTGTGAAAGAGCGAAAAGTGAAGCTTTCAAAAGGTTGAGACCTGAACTTTTCCTGAAGAAAGAAATGATCTGAACAAATTTTTCAACGATTCATCATGTTCTGAAATAACATTGTTAGTATTCTTTTATGTTCACGCAGAAATTTTTAATCGGCCAAAATTAAACTTACAAAAGTCATGCATTGCGTTCCCAAACTCTGTTTTACGAAGTTTCAAAACAACAGTTTCATAAATTGGATAATTTTTTATTACCAGAATCTAAAAACTGAACAGGTTAGATTTCATGCCATCGGTTACGCCTTAACACATTGCGAGGGAATTAAAATTCTGGAATTTTCAAGAGTTTCTTTCAAGAGTATTTTCAAAGGAATTTTCAAGAGTTTTTTCCTCATTTTTGCGCTCAATTTATCTACATGTCTGAACGGGATATATAATATCTACTATGCTTAAATTGATTTAAGCCTTTCAAATGACCTATTTTTGTATTTTTGAGTATCATATTAAGACTTTTCTTCAAGACCTTATAGGAATTTATTTCAAATGCCTCGCAGTCGTATTGAAACGTGAACAGGCGTTAAAAGAGGAAAAGTTTTGAGATCTTTAAATCTCAATAAGTGCATAAGGAATCTCTGGGTGTCCAAGTAAAACAAATATGGAGTTCGATTTTGTAATTTTGCTGACAGAGAAATTGCTCCAAATCTACAGGAAGCTATCAGAACAAACTAGCGCCAGAATCTAATAAAATTACTAGAAAAAATTGCTATATTCTTCATAGAGCGTGAAGAGAATTTTTAGGGGCTGAACAATGAAACTATGCGGGGAAATGTTTTATTAACATGTCCTGGTATCTATAAAATGTCATATGCGAGTTTATTATTCATCACTACAAAAGGCAAACAAGTTTCAGTAACGATTTTTATGCAGTATTAGAGCGGAGTATGATAAAACATTGGAGCTGAGATAGTAAAATTGTAAACAAAAAAAATTACAACATGAGACGAAGAACGTTAATAATTTTGAAGCAAACAAATTGGGGAAACTTATATTGGTTCATAAAAACGAAAATGATGCAACATTTAGCAAACAATAATGATTATGAGAAACTGCATTATGTAACTAAAGTATTTTTCACGTGGGAAGAGGAGGCGAAATGTGCGGTCGAAAAGAGTAATGAGAACTTGGCAAAAAGGACAAAATTTGAAGGCATATATAGCATAAGAAATAATACACCATAAGGAACAACTGAGAATTTTAGCATAAAACTTCCTTTTAACTAGTTTGAATATATTGAGTGAAAATATATAGTGACAATATTTGCAGAGAGAGTGTTTGTTATCCGTCAGGAATCTATAGGAAAACTCCATTCAATTAAAAAGGAAAAACAACATAATGTTTTTCCATATTCTCCTTTTCATTTTGGTATAAATAGATCAAATCAGCGAGAGAAGCATCGGCTTGAAAAAGACAAAATAAGAAAATTGTCAAATCCACAAAGAATACCTTTTGTGTAATTTTTGCCAATTAGTTCCTTTATACCTCCGTCGATTTTTCCTTGATGCAACAAAATTGGTTCAAAAGTCAAAGTCTTCAATACAGAAATCTCAAAAACAAGTACTGCTAGAGATTGGTAAATAAATCAGACGTAAAAGTCAGCTGAGTTTTTGACTTGCGTAAAATTTATTGACAGTAATTAAGCTATCATGTTTTTTTTTAAAGTTTGAGCCTACTAAAATTTAAGTTCTTTTTCACTGGAACAACTGACCATTTTAGATTCCAACTGATTAAATAATTAAAAAATGAAAAAAGCAAAAACAAAATAGATTGTAGAAGTACCAAAGAGTTCAATTCCAGTTGACTCTATTATATAAAACGTCTAATAATACTAATAGTTTAATACTATAGATTACTTCCCTTGAAAAAATTGTGTTTGAAAAGTGATAACGGGAATATACCAAAAAAAATTAAAAATTCAAACCTCCATATGTTCTCAAGATCTCAAAATTTGAAAATGTGTGTCACCCTTTTTGAATGATACCCCTTTTGTATCTCTCCGCAAAAGATATGAACTGTAACTCGAGCTGTTCTCAATTCTTGTGGCTTGATGTGTCTTGAGATCATTAACAGCAGTTTATTCAATAGCAATATGTTTATTATATATGGAAAATGGGCCGAATAATTTGTTCCGACCCCACTTGTGGGGGAAGGAACTATATACTCGAATTTTTTCAGTTTTTTTGTTCAGACAATTTTGGCCGATCGATATATTCATCGTATAGAAATGTTAGTGGTATCATTAAAAAGCTCGTCCAGCGTAGAATTTAAAATTTAAAAGTTTGTTTGAATAGCGTTTTTTTCGAGGAGTTATCGAGTTTTAAATTTCTTTGTGAACACGTGACATTTGGCATGAGTTTGTTCACTTTTAGGGGAACTTTCGTTCAAATTAGGATTCTTTTCTATAAATAATAGTAATTCAAAACTACATTTCTTGCCACAAAATGAATCAATCTCGTGTTCCTAATAAGGGGAAGGCAATAAATACACTTGTTCTGGTCTCATAGGGAAGTTTACTATCAAAAAAATTCGAATTCTAATTGAGAGCTCCTTTTTTAGAAAACGTTTCAAAATTTTTTTGTTTTTTTTTCAGTCATCTAGAGGCTAGTCGTTGTTCATATCGAGGTTTCATTACTTGCAAACCTCATTTACAGTCAAACGAAGCCCAATGAACGAAAATTTCGTTTTCAAGGTCAATTCTCGTTTTTTTTTTGCATCGACTCTGAGTTTTCGTAACTTTAATCGAAATTTTTATTACCTTTTTTAGGTTTTACTAAATTAATGGAATCCTATGGCGCAAAATCGTTGACTAAATTTGCAATAATTACCGCAATGAGCACTTAAGTGAACCTATCTAGTGCTTTATATGGACAGCTAATGGCTGTTAAGACTTTAAAAATAAATTTTCGGAAATTTTTTTAACAATAACAAACCATAAACTCATTTTCGTGAATTGTAAATCAATCTCAGTATTTACAGGTCCCCCTTCGTTCCTACTGCAACCAAAATTAACCTGGTTAGCAGTTTTATCTTCCACTTTTTGTTCATTTGACTTCAATGCCCCAAGATTTCAAAAAAAAATTCAAAATTTTTGAATATTTTTGTATTATTGGTTCCTTTTAAAATCTTATCACATTGTCTTAAGATTGATAGCTCCCATTGGCACAGAGAAGGCGTTCAATGGATCGTTGATAATTTTTTTGGAGAAAAGCTTATGGTTTAAATGGCCCAGACACTTTCATCTCGCACTTTTATTCTGAATTTTTGGATTTTGCCTGTATTCGTTGTTGTTTTCATAGTCAGTGACCTGTTGTAATATCATATCGAAGACTTCTGAATGACAAACATCATTTTCGTCACACCGAGGGATAATGCAGCGTATTTATTAGCCTCTGTTGAAATCTATTAAATTTAATGGCACTGATACTACGGGTTTTCATAAAGAAGATTTCGTGGTTTTAATGTATTTTTACATATTTGATGAGTTTTTGAAGTCATAGTGTTGAAAAGTGTTGAAAAGGAAGAATCCCATTCTTATTAATGAATTAATTGAAATTAAAAAAGTTTTTACCGGAAATTTTTTTTTTCAATGGCTTTTCGCTCAAAACTTTTCTCGCAATTTTTTTTGCATTTGCTGTTCTTGCCTGTTTTTTTTACTCTTTATATAACCATGAAATGCAGAACATTTCAACAATTAACATATATATTGAGATTATGTAATTACTGATGTTTTGTTTGTTGGACAATATGCGTTTTCATAAAACTTTTTTGGTTGGTACATTTGTTTCCTTTTCTCTTCTTTCAGCACATTCGTGTAATAACAGATCCCACTGATTTTCAAATGTGGCCCAAATGAAATTATTCATTTTTTCAGTATAGTTTTAGCTGAAATAATATAGATAAAAACTGAAATAAAAATACATAATATTCATATAATAGCTAATGATTTTAATGGCTTCAATAATTTGTGTTTTCGCAAATTGTTTGCAATTTTTGGAGCTTTTTCTGTATCTTTAGTCCATTCCCGTAGCCCGTTCTAGTCTAACGAAATACAGGTCCCATTGGTTTTATAATGGCTTTTTTTGAATTTATCAATAATTTTTTCGTTTTAAGTTAATGATTTTTAAGACTTTGAAATTATTTGTTTTAAAAATGGTGATTGATTTTTGAATTTCGCCTTATTGTTTCTTCTCTTTGTCGAATTGTTACCTACGCTCATTAGGGAAAATTTCTATCTGCTGTATTTTTAGGAAAAACTAAGTTTTGCTAAGTTTAGATATTGAGTTTTCGCCCTGAAATTTTTGGTTTTTGCTTAATTTGTTGTTTGTTTTTTTTCTCTCGTAGTCTTTTAAATGGCAGATCTCGTGAGTGTTGTAATGAGGCATGACATTATGTAATTCAATTAGTAGTTAGATTTGTAACGAGTTTTTTAAACTCAAACTTCTATTTTTGTTATCTCTTCATTTGGATTTGGTTGACAATTAAGCCAAAAATGTAGATGAGCTCGGGTCTGAACATCATGTGCAAACGCATATTAACAAGCCTACTTGTTTCTGCTTCAGATCTGAAGATGTTATATGATTTTGCGTAGTAATTAGTGTTTTAAACTAATTCTTATAGTCGATGATGTTGAATATATATTCAGGTCAAAGACAGTGCCAAAAAATTTCACTGCTGGCGAAAATATCTGCTTTAGTCTAATTCAGACAACAGTTTTATTTCTGAAGTTAAGATAATCCACATTTTGGAGTTTTTCGTTATGTAAAATTATGAAAAAGCAATTTAATTGTTAATTTGTAATTTGAACCACATATTTGCATACAAATATACATAGCATTCGATCCAAAATATTAGAAGTAGAAAAGCTAGAACTGACCTTCAGAAAAGAAAAGACCCTCAGTCTCAAGCTTGCATTTTGAGAAAAATGATTTTCATTGAAAAATAGGCAAAGTTTTTATTAATGAGCTTAGATTTAGTCTGAGGTAAATTTTCTGATTTTCAGTAAATAGGTAAACAACTTGGCCAGGAAACAGTAGAAAAAATAAGTTATAAAAAGAATACTCAGTGTGTGTGTGTGTGTGTGTTCAGCATGTATTAGTTTTTGTTTGGATTATCAAGTTATGTGTTTTGACCTGTTTTTTAATCTTGATGCCCGGAATGGCAGGCAAGGTTTTCGAGGATGCCTGAAACCCTGATGTTCGGAATGGCAAAAGGCGTTTTCGAAAGAAATAACGCAACTTGTGTCTGCCTTTACAAATGCCGATCAGCAATTTAATTGTTTTTCAATCGTGCCAGTAAGCTTTTTTTCACTTGATTTGGACAAGAGAGTAGCTGGCAAGTATAAATGACAAAGCTAAGCATTAGTAGCAAGCGTCATGAGAGTAGTGTTATCGCTGATGAAGTTGACTCAATAGTTTTCATAGCAGTTGCCATTTTTAAAGAAGTTTTTTTTTCTTTTATGTTCAATGAAAATAAAGTGGGGGTCAAAATTAGCGCCTAAATTTTTCAACAAAAAAGGACTCTTTAGCCCCTATCCCACATATTTGTTGTTCCGACCCACTTGTGGGGGGAGGAACTATATACTCAAATGGGTTTTTTTTGTTCAGTCAATTTTGACCGATCGATATATTCATCGTAGAAAAATGTGAGTGCTATCTTTAAAAAGCTGTTCCAGCGTAGAATTCAAAATTAAAAAGATTTTTTTTTTTCGTTTTTTTCGAGGAGTTATCGAGGATTGAAATTTTGTGTGAACAAGGAAAATTTGCCATGTTTTTGTTCACTTTTTGTGTAATTTTTCTCTAAATTAGGATATTTTCGATAAAAAATGGTATTTCTAAATTAAATTTTACATCTAAAAATGAATCAATTTTCTGTTCCTAATAGACTAAAGACAATAAAAAGACCAGTTCTGGTCTCATAGGGAAGTTCTCTATCAAAAAAAATCGAATTCTATTTGGTAGCTCTTTTTTTAGAAAACTTTTCGGTTTCTTTGTTTTTCTAAATCACCTAGAGACTAGTCACTTTTCATATCGAGGTTCCGTTAATGACAAACTTCATTTACGGTCAAATGAAGCCCAATGAACAAAAAAATTCGTTCTCAACGAATTGCTCACGTTTTTTTGGCTTCGACACTGAGTTTACGTAATTTTAAATGAAAATTTGATTTTCTTTTTGAGGATTTTCTAATATTTTGGTGTCCTATGGCATGAATTCATTAAATAAAGGTGCAATATGTTCCCTATTGAGCATTAGGTGAACAAATCTATTGCTTTGAATGGACAGCTATTGGCTGTTAAGACTAAGAATAATTTTTCGAAAAATTTTTTTTGAACATTAAGCAATCCTAAACATATTTTCGTGAACAAAAATTCATTCTCATTAATGACGGGAACATCTTCTGCGTACTGCAACCAAATTTTATCTGGTTAGCGCTTTTATCTACAAACTATAGGATATATGACTTCAATGACACAAGATCTCAATTTTTTATTTTAACTTTTGCGGTTATTTTTGTATTATTGGTTACTTTTGAACTCATATCTTATTATCCAAAAATTGATGGCTCCAACTGGCTTTGAAAAAACGTTCAGTTGATCACTGTCAAAAGTTTCAGAGAAAAACTTATGTTTTAAATGGCTTCGACGATTTCTTCTCGCACTTTTCTACTGAATTTTTGGTTTTTGCCTGCTTTTGTTGTTATTTTCATAGTCATAAAACTTATTGTGATGTCATGTTGATTACCTATGACTGACAAACTAAACTTCATTGTCCTCACATCGGGTGATACTTAAGCGTATTTGTTGACTTCCGTTGAAAGCTAGTGATTTTAAGGTCTGTTAAAACTTTGAAAATAGTTTTTCGAAAAATTTTTCTGAACATTAACCAATCTTAATTTTTTTCAAGAAATATTAGTCAGTTTCAGATGTGACAAAACCCCTTTTTTTCTACTGCAATGGAAATTAATCTAGTTAGAGGTTTTATCTTCTAACTATTGGTTCTATGACTTCAATTACAAGATTTTAATTTTTTTTTAATATTTGTATATTTTTGTATTATTGGTTACTTCTGAACTCTTACCACATTATCCACATATTGATAGCTCCCATTGCTTTAAAAAAACACGTTCAAAAGATGATGTTAGAAAAGACGTTCTTATGGTTTAAATGGCTCCGGCACTTTCTTCTCGCATTCTCCAACTGAATTTTTAACTTTTGCCTGTTTTTTTGTTGTCTTCATAGTCATAGGACTTATTGTGATGCTTTATTGATAAACTATTCATGAAAAATATGTTTTTCCTCCCATCGGGGCAAACTGGAGTGTATTTACTGACTTCCGTTGAAAGCTATTAAATTTAATGAGTGTTAAGCCCATAAAAATAATTTTTTTTAACATTAAACAATATTAAGTTTTTCGTGAACTGTTACTAAGACTCAGTATTGAGAGCAACCCTTTTTTTCTACTGTATACAAAATGAATCTGGTTTCCAATTTTATTTTCTACCTCATAGTTTTAAGACTTCAATGCCACGGGTTTTCAGAATTTTTTAATTTTTGGATACTTTTCCTTATTTTTGGTTCTTTTTGAAATCTTATCACCTTATCCTAATACTGATAGTTCCCATTATTTTAAGGAAGACGTTCAATAGATCATAGATAAAGTTTTCAGAATAGAGCTTATGTTTTAAATTGCTTCGACACTTTCTTCAGGCAATTTTCTACTGAATTTTTTGTTTTTGCCTGTATTTGTTGTTATTTTCATAGTCAATGACGTGTTGTAAAGGTTTATTGATGAAATATGAGTGGCAAACAACATTGTTGTCCCATCAGTTTAGCGTATTTGCTGGCTTCCGTTGAAAGATATCGAATTTTATGGCAATGATACTACGAGTTTTCTCAAAATATTCGTGGTTCTAACGTATTTGTTCACATTTGGTAATTTTTTGAAGTTTTATATTAAAAAAAATCCCATCACCGCTTAGAATATTATCTGAAACTATAAAATTTTTTATTGAAAAACTTACTTCTTATTCCCTTCGACACTTTTTTAATTGAATTTGCTGTTTTTTCCCTTTTTTATTTTTTTCTTTTTGTGGCCGTAATTTGCTGACGGGTCGCATAAGCTTGTAATTGAAGATTGAATGAATGATGTTAACCGGAGCACACAGTTAATAGCGAACAGTTTTATAGTTTATGATATACATTTTCACTTTTTTTCAAAATTTTCAGTTTTTGTTGAGCTTTTCGTCAACTTCTCACAATCTCGTAATAACAGATCCCAATGGTCTTCAAGTGTGGCAGAGGTAAACTTAGTTAATCTCTCAGTATAAATACTTTAGATGAAATAGTAGAAATAACAATTGAATTAAAAAACATAATGTTCAGATAATAGCTAATCATTTCAATGGTATCAATAATTTGTGTTTTCTCCAAATCGTTTGTAATTTTTCGAGTTTTTGTGCATCTTTAGTCCGTTTCTATGGCTTAGTCTAACCAAAGACAAGTCCTTTTTGGTTTTGTAATAACTTTGGTAATTTTTCAGGGTTTATTTAGATAAAAGCTAATGCTTTTTGAGCACTTTGAAATTTCTTGGTTTAAAAAATATTGATAAAATTTTGAATTTCGTTTCATTATTCGCTCTCTTTGTCGACTTGTTACCTAGTCTCATTAAAAAAAATCTCCTTCTGCTGTATAGTATGGAAAAGGTAAATTTGTGTAGTTAAGGTTTTATCTGACTGCATTTTACGTTGTTACTAGGTGCTTTTAAATTTTGGTATTCAGTTTTTGCTGTGAAGTTTTGTTTTTGCTAATTTTGTTGTCTATTTTTTTCCTCGTAGTCTCTTTATCGGCAGATCTCGTTGGCGCTATAATGAGGCATGGCATTAAGTTATTCAATTAGTGGTTAGATTGTGTAACGATTGTTTTAAACTCAAATATCTATTTTTTTATATCGTCATTTGGTTGACAATTAAGTAAAGAATGTTGATAAGCTCGGGTCGGAACATCATGTGCGAAAGCTCATTAACAAACCTCCTTGTTCACTTCTAAATTTGTGAGGAAAGACTGTGAGTTCTGCAGAAAGTCAGACATTCATTTTTTGTATTTTTCAAGAAACTTTTTTTCGTATTAGGGTAATTTTTAAGCATCATGCTCCATTCGTAACAAGTTTTTTGCAATATACATGTTTTGATTGATCGTTTAATAAGCATAATGAACGGTTTGGCATTTTTTAAATATGAATCAGTGCAAATATCACTTTTATAGGGAAGAAAGAGTAGTGTATAGAGAAGGAACAGTTTCATTTAGAGAAGAAAAAGGTTTAGTTAGAGAAGACAGTTTTATGCATAGAATAGAATAAAAAAATTTGTTGGTATTGAATAATTCGGCAGCTTCTCCAAAAATGTTTTTCGGAAAAACTGGAAAAGTTTTTGTATATTTAAGGCAATTTGAGCAAATTTTTCTACAAATAAGATTATGAGCTAGCAGAAATTTTTTTCAGATCATTGAATTATTAGCCGGAACCATTCTTAGCACTTCAAAATTCAATGTCTCCTGACTGCCTAGAACTGGCAGAAAATAGGCAGTTTTAAAAAGTAAAAGACCTGTTGATGTTTCGAACAAGAAAACCGAGTGGCCTCTATGGTGGTCATTTCTATCAAAATGTATCAGAAAGGGATGGCAGAGAAAATGGAAATGCTTTTTATACTTACTTGTGTTCCTTTTATTGGTCTCAAATTCTAAAGATTAAACAGATTAATTCTTTCTGGATTATATTTGGTGCTTTGAAGCTTTGTTTATTTATTATCGGTTCTTCTCCATGAAGGGAGGAAACGAGTTCACTCATACGTTAACCTGATCAAATTGTTTTCAACCGAACAATAATCTTGTTTAAATGTTAAAACAGCATCTAATTCAGCAATTTCTCAACAATTTAAGTATACTCCACTGAAATAAAAAATGGGATTTTTTATATTTTTTCCTAAGATAGCAACGGGAAGCTTTAAACTGTGATAACGAACAATAAAAAAAACACTTTTTCAAACTTTATATCCATTTTAGTTGGCTGGTAACTTTTTACCCAGGTTTACAGGTTTAAATTAACTTACTTGTTCGAAAAAGGCTGCCCTGCAAAAGTCTGATAATCTTACATTTTTCCTGTTAATATTACAAGAAAATATATGTTCTATTGCAAAAGCTATAACGTAAATAATTCCAGGAAACACTTTGAATTACTAATTGAGATTTAAAAACAGAAGTGGCTAATATTTTTACTCAAAGCTTGGTTTATACTGAGAAATTTTTGTATCAAAAACACATATTCACTAATTAATTAGTCTCGCAAAAAAAATTAACTAATCGACCTAATTTTGGCGTTTAACAGGGGCGCCTTAATTATTCCAATTGCAAGCATGGCTTCAAAGTTTTGCATTAAAATCATCAGCGTAATATTAATAAATCTTATGCATGTTATTTGATTTGTTTCATTGAAAAAAACTTTTCTCTTAAAAAATGAATCCTAAGTATCATTCCGATAAAAAAGTTTGCAAAGTAATGAAAACCATTCGATTAATAGATGGAACAAAAAATGAAGGAACATTACAAGCGTGTACCGGTACCAAAAGAAAAACTAGTAACAAAATTATGGCTTGCTCTTCCTGCCGTCTTCTGACGCCCAACCTGGAAAGCGCTTAAACTACGTGTAAGTAGTTTCCCCCTAAACTTTTAGTCTATTTAATTACCACGGGGAAACTACATGTGATTATGATTACTTTAAAGAAATTTTTAAGTCTGGTTGTTAGAGTTTTCCTCTGAATTTTAATCCCTCTACGATTCAATGTTTTACGATTAACAATATAAATGAGTGTACTGCAAATCCGCTTCCGCAAAAAGTGTTTTGAGGCGGAAGTAAGCTCCTTCAACTTCGAGCTTAACAGTAAAAAAAAACACTGACTAGAATTTTCCTTTGCGGCACCGCTTTTCATGCGCAAAGTTTGGAAGTGCGTTTCACAAGTACAATGTACTGAGATAAGAAAGGTGAAATTTGGTTACAAAAATGAAAAAAATTGGCACGCAAAATTTTAATACTTGTAGATGCTTGTAGTGAATACTTTTGTGCCAATATTTTCTGAATTTATGAAACTTTTTTTCACAATTCTAAATTTGTCTGAGACAATCTATAGCCTTTTCTCAAAGGTCCTGTTCAAAAATTTTTCACATTTTTAAATTTACTATGTAACCTTTAATGCACGAGAGGTACTTTATCAATTCTAAAGATTTCTCTTTAAAAATCAATTTCTAGAGACATTTTGCGTTACCTTTCTCAACTAACACAAACGGACTGCGAGTTAAAGAAGATCTACTTAACCATTTTGTCAAAGAAGTTTGTTTCCACGTTTTTACTTGCAGAGTTGATAATGAAGGTTATTGAACTGTTTTTCCATCACGTTATTCATTCTCAATGCATAACGGAAAAAAACACTGAATTCATATTGATTCTTATAAAAAAGAATCTAAATTTTTTCTGTTGGCAAAAAATTGTCTTCGTTGGGTTCTTCTACTCATCGAAAATGTTCAGTTTATAATTTTCTAATCCAAAGTGAACACCTTGCGCGCATAACTTTTATTTCTGATTCATGAATTTCCCCCAACGCCAACCACCAGAAAACTGAAGATCAGTTTCAGAAGATCCACTTTCGCGTCCTCTCACACGTGCTCCAACGCTCGTAAAAATAACTTTGAACCAAAATGTGTTTTTTGTCACCTGATTATAGATAAAGACCCGTTCAATATTACCCAAAAAGGAAATCATGTTTCTGTTCTCTGTTAGTTTCCACAAAACATAAGGGAGAAAAAATTTTCAGATAATATTTAAAATCTGTGAATTGTCGTCCAATCCGATTTATAGTTTTTGAAGTAAAAAACAATGCGAAACATTGAAGAAAAGCACGCGCTGAGTTTATGCTGATCATTTGAGCAGATCAATTTTTATTCGTTCATTTAAATAAGCATTAAAAACTTTTCATTTTTTTTCTCTATGCCGAACGAAAATGAATTTAGATTTGGATTCAGATGGCAAAAGTTAAAAACAATTACTATCGACCGCTGATTTTATTCACCACCTGAGATTTACAGCGTCCAGCCTTGTTAAAAAACTAAACACCATTTTTTTGAGGACAGCACTTTACTCTAGGCCTCGTTTACTTAAAGAGCTTCTCTCACCGGGTTGAGGTGTTCACCATCGAAAATCGATTAAAAATTTGAAAAGGTGGAAAAAGTATGTTACACAGTAGTTAGCTCTCCAATGTTAAAGAGTGGAAACATTGAAATGGCCTTGAAAATACGCAAATTAAAAGTGGAGTTAAGAGTGGAAGTTTTGGTTTGTGGGTTGAAATACGAGTGGAATCCGAATGCGACAAACTTTTTGCGGAAGTTTTTAATCTCTCGTTTATGAATTCCGTTGCTCACTTACTTCCAGCGAAAAAGTCTAATATGACGTTCTAACTATTAAGGTTGGGTTATATAGATTCAGAATGGAGCCAGTTCAAATAAAATAGAATTCTGATGTCTCAACTATTCCACTCTTACCCCTATTTTTAACGGCGGACGTCAACGGTGGAAAAAGAGTGAGATAAATGTGAAGAAACTGGTTTAGTAGGGTAATTCCCTTATGACCAATATTCCACCCTTGTCACCAATTTTTCACGAGGGATAATTGTATTCACTCTCCTCTTACCGTAAATTTTTAGCAATGGAAGAGTTTTAAAACCTCGATTCGGGCAAATATTGCTCGGTTTAGGACAAAAATAAACAAGTAACGAACCCAAAAGCAGCCGAAAGAGAATGTAAATTACGTATAACCAGTGAACATAAACTGAAAAATGAGCGCCGGTAAAATTATCATTTCGAATTTGACTCAATCAAGTAAACGTAATGAAATTACCATCAAAAATCCCTCGAGTGCAAAGATTAAAGACAAGGGTATTTGGATTTGATGCAGCTACTTGGCCGACAACGTTTTCCTTGATCATTTGAGAATAACAATTGATTTTTAATTTCCATGAATGAATTCACGCCATGTACGTTTCACTTTTTCTCTGACTTTCAATGTCATATAAAAAACAAATGCTGGTTCTGAAAATCAGAAAAGGTAAATTGAAATCAAAAAGACAATCGAAATTATAATGACGAATCAAGTTATTCGGCTAAATGAGGTATCACGACTTGGGGGATTTATAAGGATGGATGAAATTTGAGGTCCTCCTACTTTTTGCAAAATAGTTTTCCAGTGAAATAGAACCCGGGAATTCTCTGCATCAGATGTCTTTTTCAAGCTCTAATCACTCTGCATTAACCTGCATTAAATTGGTTACGGTTAAAGTCAAGAGGACTGGTTATGAATGAATAATAGCTCTGGGTGAACGAACTACTTTTCATTTCTATTCAAGGAAATTTATAAATAGTTCACAAATTTATCAAAACGAACTGTTAATGCCAATTTTCCACCTGGCCAAATTATGCCGATTTTGGTTATTAATTTAAAAAAATAAATCTGGGTGAAAAATTACTTCTCCAGCACTTAAAAAGTAACATATTCCTTAGGCCCAAATTAAGATTTTTTAAGCAATTAAGAACGAAACTAGCTAAAATAAGTTGCTGGCTAAAAGATCTCCAGCCGAAAACAGTGACAAAGGGGTGCAGGAAATTTATCCCCACGGAAATAAATCCCGATTTTAACATTGAATTTCGGTCGTGATAACTACTTGATCGGGTGCTTTATTTTCATATCAAGTGCCATAGGCCACTAAGGCTTGACCATTGCCCGTGAGGCATGGCCAAACGCGCTAAATGCTCAATTTCAAAACAGACAAATGGGGGTTTATTTCCGTGGGGGTATAATTCCATCGAATCATTTTGCATGGGGGTGTTTTCCTATCTAAAAATATGTAGGAGTTATTACGCGGTTTTTTTCCAAAACCTGTGACAACGTTTTGATTCAAACACATACAACAAAACTAAGGAAACATATACAAAAGCCGCGGATTATATTGACGAGAGTTTGTCAATGTTTTTTGATCAATTACAAAATAAAATCCAATTGCACGTCCTAGTGACGATTATTACCAGTGTTAAAGCAATTTGAACCAATTTCGCTTGTTATCACTTACACTTATTCACTGATTTCACCCCTTTCTTATTCATGCCTGTCCTTCAAAATAATGCTAAGAAACAGTGACATGTACGGCTGTAAATCCTCGCCAAAACGACGTTCAATAAGTAATGGAGAATTTCAACATTTCACTACATCCTAAAATATTCACCTTATTGAGTTACATTCATATGTCAATTAACAATGGCTAATTTCAATAAATCTGTAAAAGTAAATTCTTTGTTCTCTTGAATTAATCGGCTTCGAAGTCGTTTTAGAGTTTTTCTTCCCACCAAATTTGATCGTGCAAAGAAATATATGATCAACTGCGTTCTATGTTAAACCATCGCCTGTTATCGCGACAAAGCCCACTAAGCAAAAAAGTTTTAATAGGAACAAGGCGGCTCGTTAATGTGCTTTTGCACATGATGTCCCGACCCGAGCTCATCTACATTTTTGACTTAATTGTCAACCAAATGAAGAGATAACAAAAATAGATGTTTAAAATAAGAAAAATTGTTACAAAACCTAACTGCTAATTGAATTACATAATGCCATGCCTCATTATAGCGATCACGAGATCTGCCAATATAAATATTACGAGAAAAAACAACAATCAACAAAATAAGCAAAACAAAAATTTCACGGCAGTAACCCATTATATAAATTTAAAAGCGCCTGGTAACAACGTCGAAATGCAATCACATAAAACCTTAACTACACAAATTTAGTTTTTCCTAACTATAAAGCAGATGGACGTTTTCCTTAATGAAATTAGGTAAAAAGTTGACAAAGAGAAAAAAAATGAGGTTAATGTCAAAGATCAATCAACATTTCTTAAACCAATTAATTTCAAAAGTTTAAAAAAATCTTTGGCTTATAACGAAATAATTCTTGATAAATTTACTAAAAAGTCATTATGAAACTAATGGGATCTGTCTTTGCTTAGACTAAGCCATAGGAATATACTAAATACGCAGAAAATCTCAAAAAACCACGAACAATTTACACAAAGACGCAGAAAATCTCAAAAACGCAAATTATTGCAGCCATTAAAATCATTAGCTATTATCTGAATTTTATGTATTTTTATTCAGTTTTCATTTATACTAATTCAGCTAAAATTATCCTGAAAGAGAAAATAAGTTCGTTCATTTGGGCCAAAATTGAAAATCATTGGGATCTGTTATTACCTGAATAAGCTAAAAGAAGAGAAAAAAGAAACACAAATACACCACTCAAAACTTTTTTATGAAAACCCATATTGTCCACCAAACAAAACATCAGTTACGACATAATATCAGTAGACAAGTTAATTTTTGAAATTCAAGGAATTGGATGGGACCTCTCAATGACGAGAATAAGTTACAAGTTGACAAAAAGAACAACAAAAATTGAAAAGTTTGAAAAATTTTTGAAGATGTATAATATCATAATTTTTAAGACCACTAGCTTTAAACTGACTGCTTTGGGTAACATCTCGCCTTTAATCGTCAATTACAAGTTTATGAGACCGATAACAATTTTACGGCTACCTAAAAATAAACAAAAGAGGCAAAAACAGCAAACTCAAAAAAATTAAGCAAAAAGTTTGAACGCCTTTAGAGAATGAACTTTTCAGTATACTCTTCTATTTTCAATTAAAATGTTAACTGCAAGGTGATTGTTTTTATTGTTACAAAATGACTTGAAAAACAACAAATATAAACAAATATATTAAAATCACGAATTTTTTGTGAAAAGCCCTAGTATCAAAGACATTAAATTCAATTGTTTTCAACGGAATTAAATAAACACGCTAAATTCTGACTCGATGTAATAGCAATCATAGGTTTAATTCATAGGTTGTCGATAACTCATCACAATAAGTCCTATGGCTAAGAAAGATTTATCAAAACCACGAAATTTTCGAGAAAACCCATAGTGTCAACGTCATAAAATTTAAAAGCTTTCAACGGAAGGCACTTAATACGCTAATTTATGCCTAGATGATGTGACGACAAGGATGTTTCTTGTTCAAAAGTTATCAATAAGACATTACAACATGTCATTGACTATGAAAACAACAACAAGTACAGGCAAAACCCAAAAGTTCAGTAAAAAAGTGACAGAAAAAAGTGTCGAAGCAAATTAAACCATAAGCTTTTTCTTTGAAAACTTTTTCTACAATCCATTGAACATCATTTCTAAGCCAATGGGAGCTAAAATTTTAGGATAATGTTGTGAGATTTCAAAAGGATGCAAAATTACTAAAAAATATCCAAAAAATTTAAAAAATTATGATAACTCGTGCACCGAAGTAAAAAAAATAGTTAGAAAACAAAAGCGTGAACTAGATAAATTGTCGTTGATGTAGAAAGAAACGTGGTTCTGTCATTACTGACACTGACTTACAATCCACGAAAATAAGCTTAAGATTGATTTACAGTCTTAACAGCCATTAAACATAGTTTTCATAGGAAGTCAATGAATACGCTAAACTACGCCCCGATGGGAATACAAGGATGTTTTTCCTGCCTAGGTAATCAATAAGATATCACAATATGTCTTATAACTATGACAAAAAAACAAGTACAGGCAAAAACCAAAAATTCAGCAGAAACTTCAGCTTTCAGCTGTGATCCATTGAACTTCTTTTCTAAAGCAACGGAAGCCATTAATATTAATATAACATTATAAGATTTCAAATGGAACCAATAATACGAAATGTACAAAAAATTTTTAAAAAATAATTTGAAATCTTAAGGCATTGAAGTCATATTACCAGTAGTCAGAAGATAAAACCGCCAACTAGATAAATTGTTGCTGAAGTTGAAAAAGTGGGCTTCTATCCTTACTGAGACTGACTTACAATCCACTAAAATAAGCTTAAGATTAATTTAAGTTCAAAAAAAGATTTAAAAAAAATTTTTTAAAGTCCTAACGGCCATTAAGCACAAAAGCATTCATAGGAGGTCGTTAAATACATTCAGTTGTGCCTCAATGTGAGGACAAGAATGATTGTCAGTCATATGTAATCATTAGGACATCGCATTAAGTCTTATGATTATGAAAAAACAAATACAGCCAAAAACCAAAAATTCTGTAGAAAAATGCGAGAAGAAAGCGTTGAAGCCATTTATACCATATTTTTTCCTCTGAAAGTTTTATCTATGATCCTTTGGACGTCTCCGCTAAAACAATGGCAGCCATCATAATTAGGATGACGTGATAAGATTTCAAAATGAACCAATCAAACGAAATGTCCAAAAATTTTTTAAAAAAATTGAAATCTTGTGGCATTGAATAGGTATAACCAATAATTATTTCATAAAACCGCTAATCAGATTAACTTTGATTGCTGTAGGAAGGAGGGGGTCTTGTTTTTACTGAGACGAACTCACAGTTCACAAAAAGTTTAAGATTTACCAGTACAAAAAAAATTTCGAAAATTTATTTTCAATGTCTTAACAGCCATTAGCTGTCCACTCACAACACTAGATAGGTTCACTTAATGCTCATTAAGAAATCTATTGCACCTTTAGTCCAGTAGTTTATGCCATAGGATTCTAAAACTTTAGTAAAACGTCAAAAAGAAAATCAAAATTTCATTTGAAAATACGAAAACTGAGATACGAGTCCAAAAAAAAACTTGAGCGATCCCTTGGAGACGAATTTTTTGTTCATTGGGCTTCATCTGATTGCAAATGAGGTTTGCAATTAACGGAGCCTCGATATGAAAAGTGACTAGTCTCTAGGTGACTTGAAAAAAAAAAACAAAAAAAATTGCAAAACTTTCTAAAAAAAGAGCTCTCAAATAGAATTCGAATTCTTTTTTTGATATTAAACTTCCCTTTGAGACTAGAACTAGTCTTTTTTATCTGCTTTCGTCTATTAATAACCGCAAATTGATTTATTTTGTGGCGTGAAATCCAGTTTTGAATTAAATTTTTCGTAGAAAAAACGTTAATTCGAACAAAAATTACGGTAAAAGTGAAATATCCCGTGTTCACATGAAAATTTAAACCTCGATAACTCCTCGAAAAAAGCGAAATTCAAAAAAATCTTTTTATTTTGGAATTCTACGCTGGACGAGCTTTTTAATGATACCACGCACATTTCTCTACGATGTAGGTCGGCGAAAATATATCGGTCGGCGAAAATTAACGGAACAAAAAAAACCCATTTGAGTATATAGTTCCTCCCCCCACAAGTGGGGTCGGAACAATAAATTTGTGCGAAAAATTGTATCTACATGAAGTTTTTCAGGTTTAAAGCTTTGCAAAAGTTATTTTTCTTGTTTCAATTTTTGCAGTATTGCAATATTACGTTAACGATTTCACCATGAATTTCACCGTATCATTTATAATGGTGGTAACGGTTGATGAAAAGTCGGATTTTTGTTTGAAAATTTGTCTGTATTTCCGATAGGTTAGTCTTCTTTTTGTAAAATAGTCGTTTGCTAATTCAAGAATTTTTATGTTTTTGTGAAGACGTTCGGCATTTCTTCTTTCGTAGTAGACGTTGTTTAAAAAAATCAATAAAAGCATTTGTTAGCTTTTGAACAATTTTTAAACTCTTATTTTGTTTATTGTGGATAAAAAATTCGTTATTTTGTAACGAACAATAACTTTGAGAAAAGTATTATTATTGAAAAAATAGTCAAATGATGTTCTTAGTTCCTTTTAAATAACTTATCAATTAAAAACATCAAGAAAAACTTAATTTAACTAGGAGTCGATCACTCCAGAGCCCTGTAATACAACGTCTTCACAATGTGGAATATGTGATATTTACTTTATTTAAATAATAGATTTTTTGTTTTGAAGTTAAAAAATTGATGTCAATTTTCTCGACTTCTTGGTAAAACAGAGAAAAACACCAAGAACACTTCTCCGATATACTGTTTTTGCGATATTAAAACCAATGTGCAAGAAGTGCTGGCGAAAATTGCGTGTTGAAAAATTACTGTAAAAATGTGGAAAAGAGAATGGTTGAACTGAAAAACAGACCGCTTGCCACAACTAGGGGCGTTTCAGCATTGTTTTCTCTGTTTTCGCATATCTTTTAACTTTCTTTAGAGTTAGTCACTAGTTTTAGTAAAAAAATATTGTGCTAAATCTACTTTATAATTGTTTGAAAAGAGAGCCGCGAAAGTTTATTTGCGAAAATGCAAAAACAAAGCTTCTGAAAAGCATAATTTTCTCTGAAAATTTTTTAAAATAAATGTCGACAATCGGTTTCTAATAAACTAAATTTTGCATATTTAGCTTTCTTTTTTTGCTAAATTTTGAATTTCTTAAAATATTTTTTTATAAATTGTACATTCAAAAAATTCGGTAGACAGCTTCCTCTCTTCCTATTATTTCTTTGTTTGTTTCTCTATGAACTTGACCACTGAACGCAAACCAATTATCTAGTATTATTGCTATGAAAAACCCGCCGGCTTTGTTATTTTTATTTTTAAGATTTCAAAACTATCACAAATTCCTGGATTTGTGTAACCATAACAACAAAAAACGATAGTGGAACGTTACTAGGTTTCTCTTCTTCAACCTAATTTCACGGCAGTATCCTTGCTAAAAAAGTTCGAGTGATTATTATGACAAAATCTTTTGAATTGGTATAAGTCATTTTTTTCTATGAATTGTGCAGCTTTCTTCTTTTGTACTCACAATCTATATTACTCAGATTATGGGTTTCTGAAAAAAATTCACAAGGAAGCATCACACATAACTTGTTTTAATATTTTACTTCAACGTCAAATATTTCTTAAATCCATTTTATGCAACTGTAGTCGAATGTTTCTTTATCCCAACCAGTCTGGAAAATGGAATTTTGGTGCCTCCATGTTAAATTCTTTAGAGATATGCAAATTCGTGAATTTAATTTCTTTTCACAGTTCAAAGTTCAAAAATTCTTCTTATTTTGAAATTTTCAATCACACCGGAAAAAAGCTCTCCTAACCATTGTATTAATTGTTCCGATAATTCTTGGAACTCTTCTTGGAACTATACTGGTTTGTATATTGAGTTGAGTGAGCTTTACCAAAATGAATCTAAGCAAATTTCTAAGAAAAGTTTCACCAAAAACTATGTCATTTTGAAAAGCCATCTGTGTTTATATTCAAATATCGAATATTTTTTTTCCAAATGTGTTTTTTTTTCTGTTGATGAAAGCCAGGAACATCAACAGCTCACGTACATTACCGATCCTCTTTCTTTAACATTTTTGTTGAATGGAAACGATTATTTTGTTAAAACTGTTTGTTTTTGCTTCAGTTCCACCTACTTTTAGAGCTCTCTTAAACTCGTTCTACAAAAAATATACGCTAAAACATATTTTCAACTGAATTCATTGAAGAAGTACCAGCTCAGTACAAAGTAATTAATACATAAACTTATCTACTAAAATGAGAGGGAATAATTGACTACTGCATCAGTTAATCCCTGTTCTTAAACGCATTCTCAATCAGCGGTAAAGATACTTTACTACTGTTATCTTCATTATTATCTTCCAATTGTGTTTTATAATTCCCACCTGTTGAGTTCACATGCGATCCAAGACTGGCTTGTCCTAAAGATTGTCTTCGTTTGTCAAACGATGACGTAACTTCACTGTTTATGACGTCATTCGGTCCACTTGTCCAACTCTGATTGGTCACTTTCCTCTTCATATCATAATAAAGCTGTTTCCAATTTCGGTTTTCATCGTTTAGTAAGTCTATTTCGCTTTGGGTCCGGTCGAGTCGAGATTGGAAGGCGTTTTTCTGGGCTGTTTCCACTTTCATTTCAGTGCTCATTTTGGATATTCGCCGTTTATACGATGCTATTTCATTCTGGTGATCGACTCCAGGTCTCTTGCTTAGGTCTGTGGTCAGTTGGTCCACTAACTTCTTTTGTTCTCCTAGGCTTCTGTCCTGAAAAAGGCATACTATCCGTTAATCAGTCCCCAGTACGTTATGTGCCCTCAAATTACAAGAGGTGTAGCTTTAAAAAGTGCGGCGAACCGAACCCCCCTTGCTCCTCGATATCTTTGCAAAAATATGCATCATATTTTTGCATCCCTACATTTAACAGATGCAAAATTTTCAACCCGAACTCAACACATCTGAAACTGTTGATGCAGCAACTATTAGAAAAAATAAACCTGGGTTGAAATGATAGAGGGTTGGATTAGTGGGGTTTAATGTTCGAATAGGGGCTGAAAATAAGGGCTGAATAGTAAAAGTGAAAACAGTATTATGTAAAAAATAGCTGATTTCGGTGTTTTGGGTTCGGAGCTAGAAGCAGCTATCTGCCACTTTATCACTGTTATCTCTATGACTTAGAAATGCTTACGTTTCAATATTGAAATTATGACTTCTTACTGAAAACAGAACATCGCAAGGAATAGTTCCTAAGAGAATAGTCTCTAACAAGATATAGAAATTAGTACTTTAATCTTCAAAAAAATAGCAAATTGATATGTATCTATCAGTCAAACAATCGATTCTGAGTCTACAAGATAAAGATTTATTGGATCGACACTTGATAGCCTGGATAAGAACCAAACTAAAACATAGGTAATCTTGTCATGATCATTCCATGTGGCAAAATATCAGCATGCAATTTGCGGGGTTGCCGATTTGATCTGAATACTGTTCTTTATAATTTTAATAAACTTAAAATTAAATGTCATTTGTTTAATTGGCGATTTGGCGTATATTTACACTACCGTGTTATTGAAATGCATGATTACTCTTCACTCAAACTAGGATTTCTGGGTTTTTAATGAGGCACAGAAATATCATGAAATCTACAAATTTGCAATATCTTTATATGAGGTATCAAGAAACAATCCGACGAGTTTGAGGTGCCAGACTGATAGTCGGTATGTCCAGACCGTCCCAGACCAAAAGTGTCTATCCCCAGAACGTCAATAACCGAAAGTGCTCGTATCCAGACGGTTCCAAATTGGAATAAAAAAATTGGATTTCAGAAAATTTCTGTAGTGACACCGACCTTTTCAGCGATCTCTCGGTTTTTCTTCTTGATGATCTCCTGGTATGTCTCTAATTTCTGCATCATCTCATTCATCTGTGGGTCCTTGCCCTTCAACAGTCTCCACCTGTGCACGTTGATTGGTGTCTTCTGCTCCAATTCCAGGGAACTAGCACGCGCACGCTCCTTCTGCAGCTCAGCCGTCACTTTGGAAAAAAGACCAAATATGTTAGAATTGAAGCTGAAATTGGACAACTACATGTAAAATGTGAACAAGAAAATGTGCATAATTCTGTGTGTAGCATAGATTGTTCCTACATTTCCGTTTGAACTTATTTTGATTATTTTTCAAAAAACTAAAGATTTTTTCGATGGACTCAAATACAAAATTAACTGTTTTTCAAATGTATACTTTTTGTAGGCCATTCACTGAAACCGAGAAAAAATATGCAAGAATGTCAGTTGAAAGTTCACAATTTTTTTTAAAAAAAAAAACAATTTGTCTTGTACACTATCTTGATAATTGAAGACAAAGCAAAATAGAGTATCAAGAAAAATGCCGGAGGTAGAACATGTCCAGTTGAGAACTTTTGAAACAGTGCAATCGGTGTACAAGATCAGCCTTCAGACATCGCGACGGTTTAAGGCAAAGACATAAAAAATATATTTGACGCTATTCCCGGGTCGAGACCGAATGGTTAACTTGTAAGAACTTGCAAGTCGAATGGTTAACTTGTAAGAATATGCAAGGCGAATGGCTAACTTGTACGTTTCTTTCAAGTTCGTTCCGGTCGAGCACAACTTTTATTGGTTAATTCAAATTAACACTCAGTCATTTACAGTAGAAAGTGCGTGGAAGTTAGTTGCTCTGTTTGGATAACATAATACAATCCGACCTAAGTAGACAAAATGGTTACTTTTTGAATTTTATCAATTGAAGAGAGCCCTTTTGCAATTTCATTTTTAAAAAAATGTAGATCTCATTTAGCTTCTTTACGATTGTTTTTTTAAAAAAGGTTCCCAAAATTTTGATTTTGATTGAATTTTCAAACTCATATGTCTGAATTTTCTCAAAATAATTTAGTGGCCCTTCAATTTTTTACCCCTTTTTTATATTTTATTTCACACTTTTCCAGATTCTTTTTTTTCCTAACGTCGGTTTACATTCAAGTCTTGCAACGTTTTATTTACGGTTTAGTGCGTATGTGTGTGTATATGTTTGTGGGTGTGTGTGTGTGTGTGTGTATATGTGTATGTGCGCGCGTGTATGTGCACGTGTGGTGTGTGCGTGTGTGGTTAACTTGTAGGTAACTTGTAAGTCGAATGGTTAACTTGTAATATCTTGCAAGTTTTTGGAAGAAAAACTTGCAAGGCGATGCATCGACTTGTAAGTTTCTGCCAGTTCTTACAAGATAACCATTCGGCCTCGACCCGGGTTATAACGCTACAAAATATGTTTAACAGAATAAAAAACAGAGAAAGAAAAAGAATTTATCCTGTCAAAATTTTCCGAAAAAACAGACCAGATTAACAGGTTACCAGGATACTTAAAAACATAAGTTTTAAAAAAAAATTATTGACAACAAACGGCACTTAAACCCCTAGTAAGGCACCTCAGAGAGATTATCTGAGGAAAACTTCGTGATTTTGGGCAGCACTGCTGTGAAAGACGCCATCTACTTTTATTTACTGAAATTCTACTTTATTTTTTTAAAAAACAACAACATAAAAAATGAAAGCCCTGAAATGATAGCTAAAATTACTAATTATATTGAGTTTTTTAAATTAGAAAATAGCAAATTCAACTCTTTTCAAAAACAGCACATACAAAACCTTTAATGACAACTAATCGAGGTAAAGTACAATAATGATATAAGAATCTTCAAAACAGTCTTTGCTACATAGTTACATACAAAAAATTTCAAATAATAGAAGATGTGATTTATCAGAGACTTTAGAGCTCTCAATGGCGAGACAATCAAAAACTTCCATAATCCAAAATCCAAAACTTTTTTAGCTGTAGCATAAACAAATATTTTAATAGAAAGCAGGAAATTTTTTTTCAAATGTTGCGAAAAAATTGCAAAGCATTATCTAATGCTGCAAACATTGAAAAAACCTACTCCAGTGACGTTCTAATTGATCCTTTTTTAACAACTGGGAAACACAAAATCCTCCAAAAACGAAAACATTCAACGTTTCCGAAAAAATCATACATAAAATACAAATGAAACCAATGAACTATTTTAACTATGTCACATTAAGAAGCAGATGAAACCTTTCCGTATTTGTACTAACGATGAGCACTGAAGAACCTATGTGGAAGTGTAAAAAACCTCTAGTAATTTCCCCAAAACAATTAGCAATGAAGTTTTAAATAAGTTCTGCGCAGTAGTTTCTCAAAATTAGAATTGAACAGCCTGCAAATATATTTAAGAAATTTGCACTTGCTCTCCTGGATCTATCAGTTAATGATAGGGGAAAAACAGTAAAAACGGGAGTTACAAAAATCACAACTGAATCCCTTGAAATATTTCTTTGACTTGACGGTAATCACACGGCTTGAGTTTTGAAATTACTACAAACTATATCAAACCTGGGAACTCGATTAAGAAATACAGTGTTTTCTTAAATTCAAACTCTGTGGGCAATAAGAGGCAAGACACTCAGCATTAGATCGTCTGAGAGATGCTGAGGATGTTAAAGACTTATAAATCTAAACTAATGGACTTTGTTATCTGATATTTTATTACATGAAAAAGAGGACTTAAGCCGTAACTATCAATTATTTCTCGCTGTGCGGTCAATTTGCCTTGTGGACAACTCTTTGTCCATACAACATAACTATTCTTCAATTTCAAAGTTTGACACGAGTTATGTTCAAAGCAATTTCAACTTTTTCGAAAAATGGAAACTACTAACCAAATGCAAAACGGCCTTTTAATTATAACTTATACTTTACTAATTTCTTACTTCTCAATATCTCAGAAAGTTTGAATGATGATCAGAAAAATGGGTAAATTGGTTTTGGCATTTGGTCCAAATGGCTAATATTAGTTGAAAATTTTTCTCAACGCATTTCTCCAAACTTTTTTAAAGATTTTTTTTCATTTGAATTCTTGAAGAAGACAGCGTTCAAAATTTATTATTTTGATCGTTTTGTAAATAGAGAAAAAGCGTTTTTTATGGTTATCACCACATTGATCTGAAGTGAGGCTTCGTCCAGAAAATTTTCCAAAACTGTAACAAAAATTTTAGAACATCTTTTTTATAATTAAATTTTAAATAAAAACTGTTTTAGGTTGATGTCACATATGTTAGCTTGATATGCCTTCAATACTCAAAAATTATTTGCAAAAAAGAATGGAGCAGGCACCAAGTGTTCCCTTTTTTTCGAAGAACATAGGAACAATAAGATACGCGCGACATAGCTTTACACGAAACTCTTCACGAGCATTTTAAGCATAGATAAATGAGACAAAACCTTGTAGCCAAAAATTCGCAATAAGAAAGGGTTCATAAGAAAAGCGCAGCCAAATTCGACAAAATAAATCCAGTTTTCTATCGGTTAGAAAACTCGGATTCTAAGTGCTGGCATACTTCCAAAGCAAAACGTGATCAATGTCCGAAAAAGCAGTTTCAATAAATTTTGCAATTTGTAGAAACGAATAACAAATGTTTGCCACTATTTTCAATTCATCGTAACCATTCACGATGAAATAGATTTCACAGAACTTGGAAATAAATTACACTTCTCATGTAAAAAGAGACTTGCATTTTGAACTAGTATTCACGGATAAACGTAAACCAATTGTACAATTTTGAGCATAAAATTTGCCTAAAATTTTTGCCCAATTTTTAATAGTAGTTGATTGATTCCAAAATCAAGGAACTATTAGTATTTTACAGTACTATGGTTGATTTCGAAACAGCAAATTTTATTGTTATTCTCTGATTAGTATCGAGAGAAAAATTTTTGAAGTAGTCACTATTAAGATTTCTTTTATACCGATTAAGTTGACAATATCTTAAATAACAGAAACTTCAACGGTGGAAGAAGGTAGCTTGTGAAAAAAGGTGACTTATAGCGTGGAAATTGTTACAAAATTTTGTCAATATTTTTCACTACAGCCCCTAAAACCTAAGTCGTGGAATACAGTTGCTTATAAATGTGCAATTCAGAAGCAAAACTAGTTTCCACACACAACCACACACACACACACGCACACACACACACACACACACACACACACACACACACACCACAAAGACACCCAAATCTAATCTCAAAACATTGGTCGTAAAAATAAGTGACGAAATGTGACAAAAGGAAGTGAAAAAATAAAAGCACTTGAAACGTTGGCCACGAAATGCAAAGGTGCACCGGCTTAGACTTACAGCTAGACTCACCTCACCACCCACCAACTGAAAACTGTAGGCATCATTGCGCAAACCATTCAACCGAATTGGAGCTCTAACTTTTGCAGAAAAAAAATCTGTCATACCAAAAAAAAACATTTTACCACATCTCGATATTTGATTTTTTCGTTATTCTCCAATTTCGATGGTTCCAGAAAATTTTACATTTTGCCAAAAATTGATTTGATGTTGGATTTCGATCATTCACATTTCCGAATTTATAAACTCTGTTAAAGCGGTCGCTTAAAATTGACCGTATTAAGATATGTTCTGCTTATGGAATGTTAAAAGAAATGAACTATAGGTAACAATCGTTCAAGATCATGTATCGTATGCACATATTAACTCTACCCTAGTTGAGAACAAAAGTTAATAGTAGTATAGTAGATTGCGGATAAGGCACCAATTCCGAGCATGGACATCTCTCGCAAGCTCGAGATATCCATCCCCGAAACAGGAACCTTATCCTCAACCTACTAGCGCTCGCTCCCCACTACGTGTCTCACCGCTCGTGCTCCGCATCTCGCTCTCTCTTACTACTTGCTACGCTCGTTTTTTAATTTTAACAATAAATGTGAGAGCTAACCAATTGTTAAGCGCGTTTGAAGTTTTAGAAAATTTAGTTTTACTATTTTTTTATTTTCGTACCACAAGAACATATATTCCAGAAGAGTAAACGATATCATCAAGGAGTAGGCTCATCCTTGTCATTCAAATCCGCCAGTTCACCATGAAGTTCATCTAAACTCTGATTTTCATTTTCATCATGTTCCAAAGTTTCTTCTTAAATAAAAGTATCATTTTCAGATGAAACACATTCTCCGCTTCCACATGGGAGAAGTTCCACATCGTTGTCTCGTAAATAGTCGTCTAATTGATCATGAGCTTCTTTTACTTTACCATCAATGTAATGCTGTTTAACCATCCAGTTGTTTTTCAATTCTTCAGCGTTCTGAAGTTTTTTGTTGAGCTGTGATTTTTCCATTATGTAACGAGCTTGAAAAGTTGACCGCATTTCGTCAGATAATTTCATTTTGCCCAGTTTCAAAATTTTCTGATCTATATTTGTAATACCTTCGTTGATTTTGTTGATTCGCCCATCCCAATGACTACATCGCTCTGAAACTTTGTTTCGTTTCAGTACTACTTTTCTTCGTCGCTTTGTTAATTCATTAAGAATATCATGTTCGACTGTATGCTGTGGTTTCATTGTGTGAAATCAAAACAGCTCACGCATATCTCACATTCCTCCGTATCCGCACCTTGGCAAGCATATAATTTTAGACTTAACTTTGATGATCACATTATTCTTCAAATGAAAAGTTTTACGGTTGAGTGATTATAATTATGCTAATTATCGCTTAAATGAACACAACATTTCCAAAAAATATCTCCACAACTTGCGAATTGTAAACGTTGGCATTCACCATTGTAACTCTCACACTCATACGAGTAAAACGAAATGTCGATGGAAAAAATCCATTCAGTATTTCAGAAGTTAGGAAAAATCTGTTATAATTACGTATATTGTTCACTATTTCTCAGAAATAGACGTGTAAAAACATCAAAATGTGCTCAGTTTATGGATAATTTTTCCATGAATTATTACCCGATTAACTTCAAACAAAGTCCATGATAACGTACACAAAATCCCAGATATAATTGTAAAAAAATTATGGAAAAAATGTTGGGGAGAAACTTGGGAAAATCTAGGAAAACATAGAAAAATTTTTAGGAAAGTTTAAAATATATGGTTTGTGATATATCGTTGGAAAACTGAGGAATTGTAGTGTTAGGAAATGCACTTCACAGGTCTAGTGAATAAAATAAGGTTTCATAATACCGTTTTTATCAGCAGCTTGTCTCTTTAATTCGTTGAGATTATGTTGAAACTTTTTATTCTGTCTAATTCTTGAATCACATTCATCGCATAATTCATTATCATCACATTCTTCACAATCTCTCTTCTTAGAAGGATTAATTACACCTGAATCAAAGGTCTTCTTCCAACTAAGTGGGAATTTACCTTCAACAGCTTTTCCTTCATACATATCGAAATACTTTTTAGTATCTAACAATCTATTAATATCGCCAAAACCTTTGAATGTCTTTTTCTCATTAATTATTCCATATTCATTGATAGTCAAACAATATTTAATTTTAGGTGCTAAAAATAGTCCATAAAATATACCACCATCACCATAATCATTTTTACCCTGACCTAATTTCTCTCCAACAAGATTATTCTCATCTAATATTCGAGTGTTTCTTTTCAATATATAGAGAATCGGTATCTTGATAATACACGTTATTATTTTTGAAACCATCTATATTTCTTACGAAATTGTTCATAATTCGCTTGGAGCTCTAACTTTTGCAGAAAAAAAATCTGTCATACCAAAAAAAAAACATTTTACCACATCTCGATATTTGATTTTTTCGTTATTCTCCAATTTCGATGGTTCCAGAAAATTTTACATTTTGCCAAAAATTGATTTGGTGTTGGATTTCGATCATTCACATTTCCGAATTTATAAACTCTGTTAAAGCGGTCGCTTAAAATTGACCGTATTAAGATATGTTCTGCTTATGGAATGTTAAAAGAAATGAACTATGGGTAACAATCGTTCAAGATCATGTATCGTATGCACATATTAACTCTACCCTAGTTGAGAACAAAAATTAATAGTAGTATAGTAGATCGCGGATAAGGCACCAATTCCGAGCATGGACATCTCTCGCAAGCTCGAGATATCCATCCCCGAAACAGGAACCTTATCCTCAACCTACTAGCGCTCGCTCCCCACTACGTGTCTCACCGCTCGTGCTCCGCATCTCGCTCTCTCTTTCTACTTGCTACGCTCGTTTTTTAATTTTAACAATAAATGTGAGAGCTAACCAATTGTTAAGCGCGTTTGAAGTTTTAGAAAATTTAGTTTTACTATTTTTTTATTTTCTTACCACAAGAACATATATTCCAGAAGAGTAAACGATATCATCAAGGAGTAGGCTCATCCTTGTCATTCAAATCCGCCAGTTCATCAAGAAGTTCATCTAAACTCTGATTTTTATTTTCATCATGTTCCAAAGGTTCTTCTTAAATAAAAGTATCATTTTCAGATGAAACACATTCTCCGCTTCCACATGGGAGAAGTTCCACATCGTTGTCTCGTAAATAGTCGTCTAATTGATCATGAGCTTCTTTTACTTTACCATCAATGTAATGCTGTTTAACCATCCAGTTGTTTTTCAATTCTTCAGCGTTCTGAAGTTTTTTGTTGAGCTGTGATTTTTCCATTATGTAACGAGCTTGAAAAGTTGACCGCATTTCGTCAGATAATTACATTTTGCCCAGTTTCAAAATTTTCTGATCTATATTTGTAATACCTTCGTTGATTTTGTTGATTCGCTCATCCCAATGACTACATCGCTCTGAAACTTTGCTTCGTTTCAGTACTACTTTTCTTCGTTGCTTTGTTAATTCATTAAGAATATCATGTTCGACTGTATGCTGTGGTTTCATTGGGTGAAATCGGAACAGCTAACGCATATCTCAAATTCCTCCGTATCCGCACCTTGGCAAGCATATAACTTTAGACTTAACTTTGATGATCACATTATTCTTCAATTGAAAAATTTTACGGTTGAGTGATTATAATTATGCTAATTATGGCTTAAATGAACACAACATTTCCAAAAAATATCTCCACAACTTGCGAATTGGAAACTCTGGCTTTCACCGTTGTAACTCTCACACTCATACGAGTAAAACGAAATGTCGATGGAAAAAATCCATTCAGTATTTCAAAAATTAGGAAAAATCTGTTATAATTACGTATATTGTTCACTATTTCTCAGAAATAGACGTGTAAAAACATCAAAATGTGCTCAGTTTTTGGACAATTTTTCCATGAATAATTACCCGATTAACTTCAAACAAAGTCCATGATAACGTATACAAAATCCCTGATATAATTGTAAAAAAATTACAGAAAAAATGTTGGGGAGAAACTTGGGAAAATCTGGGAAAACATAGAAAAAATTTTAGAAAAGTTTAAAATATATGGTTTTTGATATATCGTTGGAAAACTGAGGAATTGTAGTGTTAGTAAATGCACTTCACAGGTCTACTGAATATAATAAGGTTTCATAATACCGTTTTTATCAAAAGCTTGTCTCTTTAATTCGTTGAGATTATGTTGAAACTTTTTATTCTGTCTAATTCTTGAATCACATTCATCGCATAATTCATCGCATAATTCATCGCATATTCGCATAATTCATAATATATTCGATTGTTTCTTTTCAATATATAGAGAATCGGTATCTTGATAATACACGTTATTATTTTTGAAACCATCTATAATTCTTACGAAATTGTTCATAATTCGCTTGCTATTACTTAGTATGGATGCTCCCAACTGAGAAGGCATAGTGTTTTTGTCTTCAATTTCTTTGTCTATTCCTTCATCTAAACTCAATTTTACAATATAGTTGTCGTTTGCTAATTTACAATAATCTTTCACTCTATCATCAAATTCAGTTTTCATCCAGTGTTCAGTTTTGCAACAGAACTCTTCTTCAATATCTTTTCTAATAGTATGACCATATAAACTGTCTCTTGCAGAATATCTTTACCTTCAGTTTTATATTTAGCTCATAATTCGAATAAATTATTAATAAATTCTTTGAATGGAGATTCTTTGAGATTCTCTCTGCAAAGCAAACCTTCATATACTTCAATAACTTTACCACCAATTTTTCTAATTTCTTCAATATCTACACTCGTAAGATTATCAGTAATATATCCATTTCTTAACCTGTTAACTTCAACTTTATTGACTTCTTCTTTAACAGGCAAATGCTGAATCACAAGATCTTTTGGATTATAATATTTAATTTTAAGAATAGCTGATGCAAATTCTGTCTTGCCTGAATTGAAATGATTAACAATTGAGTCATTCATAACTTTTGTAAAAGCATAACCTGTTTCAATTTTAGGATAATTACCATCTACCATCGAACTCGGATATAGACTGGTAGCATCGAAAGCCATTAGTAAATGCTCTCTATTAACTATTTTTAGTTTCTCTGATATTGGTAATTCAGATAATTTTTCATTTACATATTTCTCTTTAACTTTTTGTTTAATAAGCCTATAATCATCGAATTGTGAATCATATTCCTTTTCATATTTAGTTCTATAGGCTTTCAAGTAATTGGTATATCTCTCGATAATTTCATATTTGTTACCGTCGGTGGCTAATTGGATTCTATAATATTGAAAATTTTATCTGAAACTTCTGATTCATATATCTTATCAAACGCACCGACTTTTCCACCCTTAATAGATTGTCTAACAAAATGTCTCATATATTTATCAGTATAAAAATAAATAGGTTCATATAAATCTTGTTGATCTCTCTTCGAATTGAAATATTTCCGTCCCAAAGAAGGCAACAATAGACAATCTTTCATTTCAAAACCTGTAATTGTTTGCATATTCATTGAAAATCTTGCATATATAATAGCTAGTGTTAGAATATCCATCCTCAATTATGGTTCACAAATAGTTCGTTGGTCTTGCCAAGTGTCTTCATAAATTTCAGTATGATCAATTTCTTGTTTCAATACTTCAGCTTGTAACTTATAAGTTTCACATAATTTTCTAAGTGAATATTTCATATGATTTGCACTACAATTAAATATTAAATACTGAGGTTGACCTTTACTAATTATTTTCCTTCCTTATAAGTCTTAACATTGCACATTCCATTATAAATTTTTATGTTAATGATTCCTTTTGCAGTCTTAATCATGCTAGTAATTCTACACAATTCAGGTAAATTATCAAGAATTATCCAACTATCAAAACCAGATCCATTATGAGCAATCATTTTCATTTCATATTCTGCAGTTATTTCTTTTTCATTCTTTTCAATCTTTTTAGGTTCTCCTTTCAAATCTTGTAACTTCTTGAACATTTTAGTAATACAGTCTTCACCTTCAAATATTTTCACATCATTTAAACTTTTTTCAATTTCTTCTATTGTTAAATTTCTAGTATACTTACTAACAGCCAGTTTAGAAATAGGAAAACATCCAATAGCATATGGAACTGCACGATCTCTATTAAAAGTTTCGATATCATATACACACACGTTATTTAGTTGACTCTCTACTTTTATCGAGTTTATATTCTTTGAAGTTAAACACATTTGATTCAGTAACTTCAAAGTATTTACATATTTGAAATTTGCTTCAACTTCTTTAACAAATTTAACTAAAGAAACACCCCATATTACACAGAAATGGTTCTTATGCAAATATAAACATTTTCTTCGCTCTTTTTTAGATTCTGGTTTAATTCGCTTACCATTGAAAATACTGATATCAATTCCATGCTGAGTAACAAAGGGTTGAATACGAGCTGTCGTCATAACATTTTTTTCTGCGGTCTTCATTCGCTATAAAGTCAAAATATTCTTTTTTGTAGTCTTTACCAGTTAGATACATAATACATTTCAAAAAACAGTTATTACCAGTTGGGATAAAACAGTTAGTTCCATGATATTCCGCAATATCTGCTAAATAGTTAGTACCTTTTCCGTAATTACTTCTTTTAACAGGCTGAAACGCAGGCATATCAAACTCAATACTCTGTCCTGTAAATATAACTTCGTCTCCAATATAATGATCATTTATCTCATCAATATATGCTTAAAAATCTTGTACTGATCTGAATCTCATATTAGTTCTTCTATTTACACCTTGAATTTCAATATTAGTAATTAAATCAAACCCTTTACTATCTTTCATTTTATCTTTAATTTCATATACATTCTTTTTATTAATGTTCATTCTTCTACTAGATTTACCTTCAGCTAATCTAAAGAATTCTCCAACATCAATATCTTCGATTCGTCTAGAGCGAATTTGTCTTTCACTCATACGTAGGAATTCACCTACATCGATTTAACTTTTTGAATTTTATTCAGTTGTCTTCTTTTATTAGGAAATAATTTATTCAAATAACTTTTTCAAAATAAAATTTTTAATAGTTTTGAATCTTTGAATAAGTATACTTGGTAGCCGAATTTATCTACATAATCGAATTCAAAATTAGTGTTATTTACGAGCTCAACAAAACTGTTAAACTTGTTCGAGTAATATATTAGCGAACTATTACTAAAGACTTGAAAATAGTACATTTATTTTTTTAAAAAACGTCACTAGTTTCATCACTAGACTCATCGCTAGATTCATCACTAGTCTCTAAATCAGAATCATCAATAAAATCTAGACCAGATTCATGTATAGATTTATCACTCTTATTTCACTATCACTATAAATTGTTTCGGAATCACTGGGCAAGTCTATTTATAATCTCAAAATCTTCTATAGTTATTATTATGTTTTTGTCTTTATTCATTATGGTGTAATTTAAATCAAAATAATGAATGTTATCATATTATTTATCTGATTGTAACCATTTAACAAGTCTTAAACCTTCATATCCATATTTCCAAATTCCATTTGCATCAGCATTTGCTACTTCAACTTCATAAGGCATATTACAATATTTCTCAAATATAATATCATTAAAATTTAATTTCGATTTTTTCAGTAATAATAAAGTTGCTGCAATTAAATTTAGATTAGATTCTCTATGTATCCGCATGATATCCATACAAATAACTGATATTTTCAACTCTGCATACTTAAATCGGCTACTGAATTTAGCTTGTCTTTTTTTCTGTATTTTGGTTAGTTCTCGTTTTTTCTTTACTGCTTTAGCATTGCAAATTAAGCATCTATGTTCATATGGAAACTCAATAAAAAATCTTCGGTTGCAACTTACACATATCGTAGCATATTTCATAATTATGTCGTCTTCGGTAAGCTTTCCGTCTGTTAAGTCTTCAGTTAGTTTTTCGACAGATTGGACTGTTGAATTTTCAAGTTTTTTTGTTTTTGTGTCTCAAGATTTTGGGAGTCTAGTAGTTGTAATGTCCCATCGTCTAATTCAAATACTGTTTGTGTTTTTGTAAGTTTTGTATCGAACATAACTTCATATCTACTTTTCAAAGATTTTGGCATTTTTGTTTCAAACATAATTTTACCATCATGAATTATATATTAATCATTTTCAAGATCTTTATAAAATTTTCCGTTAATGTATTTCATTTATTATAGATTTTTTAAAATCAAATTATTTTTCTATATTTAGTTTTGACATAACTTGATTATTTTCGTCCAGTGTTAATTTTGACTTTTTCAATATCGACTGATTATATCTTTCAGGTAAAAAATCAATATGACAACTCGGTATAGTCTCGTGAACTATTTCTATTATCATATATAGCTTATTACTCCAATTTGTAGTATCACCTTTGGAGAAAGTTTTATCGATATCAGCTGTTCTAACTAAGTCTCCTAATTTAAATTTTTATTTTCGTTTTTTCCTTTTATCTTGTAAGTTATTTAACACTTTCTTTTGATTGTTAACTTTAGAAGCTTGAATTGGTGTCATTTTTGTTGAACTGTGAATTGTGTTGTTATATTTTTTGATTATTGAATCAAGAATATCAATCCAGTTAGCGTCACCATTTTCAAATACTGGCTTCTTTAAAAGATTTTTTATAGTTCTGTTTAATAGTTCGGCAAAACTGCTCCTTTCGATGTATATCTAGAATATCTTTTTATGTTTTGAGATTTTAAGAAAGATTCGAAAATTTTGTTTGCAAATTCTTTTCCATCATCAGTTTCAATAAGTTTTGGTTTCCTTTTTGAAGTTGTTATTACTTGGTCAAATGCTTCTTTGATAGTAGATGCATATTTATTGTTCAATGGAATTGTCCATCCATACTTTGAAAAATTGTCTATAACAACTAAAATAAAACGATAACCTCTATTGTTTTTCACATTATAATCTATGAGATCTAATAGATCAGCTAAGCAAGTACCGTCTATGCTTTTAACAATAGTTTTGTTAGTTGGATAGATTTTTTTTGGAGCTTTATCATAAATTTCATCAATGAAAATCTTGGTTAAGTCTTTCTTTTGCATTTAATTTTTGAAAACAGTGAGCTTTGATTTCTTGGAGAAGATATAATCTATGACAAATTTTAGCTTTATTTGAATTATTTTCTTTAGCATACATTGGACGTAGATTCACCCAGTTGAAACATTTTCTCAGCTCAATTTCGTTTGAAAGATTAAAACATTTGATTGGTAGGCAGTGATCAATTTCCCAAATAGAACCATAGTTGTTTACAATCATGTCGCCATATAACTGAAAACGAATCCAATTTCTCAAAAAGGATTCCGAACATCCTAACAAATCAATAGTTTTTCCGTTTTATTTAGATTTTGTGATTTTTAAGCCTTATATCATCTACAACGCATATTACTTACTAATTTGAAATTTGGATCTGAATCTCTTTTGTCTTTAAGACGGCAATTTATTTTTTCTTTGTTTTTATGCTGATATTTTTGACACTGTACTTTACGTCTCTCATTATTGTTTTTATTCCAATCGCTAGCCCTTTTTATTTCTTTCTGTTATTCAAATAATAAGGTTTCCTACAATCTTTACAATTTTCATGTACACCATCTCGGTTAGACTTACTGTTATGAAAGTTATTCTTCAAACAAATCCATTGTTAGAACTGCTCTTGAATAGAACTGCTCATTTATTAGGTAACGGGTTTTTCAAATAAAATTACATAACTCGAAGTCTAACACCAGACCCAACATAATTATCAGTCAAAATTAATATTTTACCCCCGGAAATTGATTTTAATATTTGCGCAGTAGCTTGACCAGCTTTCGGATTTTTCGATTTCGCAGCTACAGCCATACCTACTTTTGGTGCCGCAGCGTTTACAGCAGGCTTCAAAAATTTGTCCCATGCTATCTTACTACCCTTAAATACTTTTTTCATGAAACTTTTCAAATCTGAACCTTCTAATTCGAATTGCCTAGGGATAAATAGTATTTGTTTTTGACATTTGCAATTCTGATTTGGGCACATATCGTGTAGTTTTAGAATTGTTCCATTTTTGTTCAAATCAATCCAATCTGATCTTGGTAAGATACTACAATGACCTTTTTTACATTTTCCACGTTTCTGAAAGTATTCACCGCGTGTCATTTAATTAGTTAAAATCTTTGATTTATTTCATCCACAAATACTGCATTGTCCTCTAATGATTATTATTATCTTTTTGATTTTGGGTTAATTCTATCAATTTTTGTCTCGTTAATTGTTTGTGAATAATGTCTCCCACCTACACAATAACTTAAATTATTCATTTATTATCTAGGAAAATTTCAATTAATTTCATCATATAATGGCAATTGAGGGACACTTGGTATGTTTTCATTCTGTGTCTGTATGGGTAAAATATGAATGTCAATCTCTTTCTTGAACAACGACTTTCTAATCGATATGCTTACTTCATTGTTGCTAAAAAACTACTTATTTTTTGTAGTTGTTCATTACTAATAACATTCTCCATCATATTACCAAAAATATCTTCAACACTAACTTTAGTTTCATTCATAATCTTTTTTTGATTATTCAAGTAAAAATCATATATTTTCTTTAGTTCTAAGCCTTCCTTTTCATCAATAACTTTGTCAGCCATTGATTTCTTCAATACAATTTTTTCAAAGTTGACTCTTATTTTATTAACAAAAGTTCTTAATCTGATAAATCTTTCTTTTAATTTTGAAATATATTCGTTAATAACTGTAACTGCAATCAAAATTAGCAGACCTGATGAGGCTATAACTAGTACACCTGAGACCGCACCTACACCCGTTGCTGTCAGTGTTATTCCAGAGCTAACACCTAAAATTCCACTAATTATTCCTGCAACAATTGAGATACCTTTCTTTGTGTTGAGTGATTTATATTTCTTTTTGTATTTCTCTTCATCATCAATTAGTTTTTTGATAACGACTTCATAATTCAGTTTCAAATAATTATATTTTAAGTCTTGTACTTCATTATCAGACTTCATTTTAACTGAGATGAGATCTGCTTCAAAATCTTTGTTTAAGTCTTTTTAGGTATTATTCATTTAATAGTTTAAAATCCAGACTATTTTCGATATGTTTTTGAACATCAGAATAAGCAAGTTCTCCATTATCAACTTTGTTAGCATATTTAAAAATGTTGATTGATAATAAATATTTCATCACTAATTGTAATATTCTTTTATCATTAGAAATAATATTTGTTTGAATTATATCACCATTTTCATCAAGTAATAAATTTGTAACATTTGGATCGAATTTAAATTCAATCACAGTATCCTTTTCATTTGCATTCAATATTTGATTTGCTTTCTGATAATCGATCGTTTTACCATTTCTAAAAATTGTATAATAGTTATCCATTTAAATATTATAAATCTAATTCAATCCATACTGCAAATATGTTAATTTGATTACTAGATTCAAATGTAACTAAGTCTCCACTTTAAAGTTCAATAGGATTTTGGAATACCGTGACGGCATTTTCTTGATTGTTAGACTTACTAAAACAGTTTCTGATTTAAATTCTATAATTTGTTTTTGATTATCTGCGTCGTTATCATTAATAGGATTTTTTTTACATTGGTTATCTTGTATCATTGAAATTATTTACTGTTCCAACTTCTTTAATATATAAAGCAGCAACATCTAGATTAGCTTCATTTACATCAAGATTAGCAGCGTTAACTTGTAATCGCAAGAAAAAATTGAAATTATTAGTATTATTGACAATTTCTTCACTTTCAGCAAATGACCGAGATTCTTTCAATATAGCGTTTTTTTCAGATGGATTATTTTCTTTCCAAATACCAAGACCAACAGTTCTACCAATACTACTGCTGACACCACGCATGATGAACACCATCTTATAGGTTTTATTTTGTAGTAGTGCTGGAAGATTACCTTTTGGAAAGTGCATCGTATAACTGTTATTACCTGTGCATTTATATCTTTCATATTTTTCACCTCAGAAGGATAATTCATTAACTTTGTAACTTGTTGTACTATTACCACCATTGAAAGGAAATTCGTCATATTTCAGTTTATAATGATTATCGAAAATATGTGGTGACGCAAAGATTTTTTCTAGTTGGTATTTTAAAACATATTGATATGTTGAGATTGCGGTTTTTACATTATTATCAATATATGATTTACAAACTGCATCTTTATCATTTTGTGGATAACCTATATTACTAATTATATTATTATTAAAATTGTTAACTTGATTGTTTCTTACTACTGTTGTATCATTGTCGATGTAGACTCTATTGACAGCGTCACTTGCATTGATGGGATTTCTGATATTTTTTATAATATTACTATTCATATTATTTTCTTTACTGTTTCGTACTATTGTGTTATCATTGTCGATGTAGGCTCTATTGACAGCATCATTTGCATTTGTAGGATTTCCAATAGTACTAATTATATTACTATTGAAATTGTTAACTTGATTGTTTCGAACTATTGTTGTATCATTGTCGATGTAGGCTCTATTGACAGCGTCATTTGCAGTGATGGGACTTCCGATATTTTTTATAATATTACCATTCATATTATTTTCTTTGATATTATATACTATATTATTATGCGTATCAACATACATCTTACTGGCAGCATCATTAGCAGCTTCGGGATATCTAATATTCATCAATAGTTTGCTATTGAAGTTGTTATTTTTGTTATTTCTAACAATTGTGTCGTTATTAACATTATTATTGACATATTTCTTAGTAACTAGATCATTTTCATTAGTTGGACTATCACTATTTATAACTTTATGTTGAAATTTTGAATCTATGTTTTCATTTATTTGGTCTGAAGTATTCAACGCTTCAATATTCAATATATAGAGCAGCTATTTCAACTGTTTCACCCACCGACAACGAAGACAAATCAATAAAAACATTGAATTCATTAATGTTAGTATGTGTTGCAGTCGATTCAATAAGCTTGAAATCATAAGTTAAGAAATGTTCAGTACTACTTTGTCCTGCAAATCCAAATGTAACATTTGTTAGTGATTCTGATTGAATTAAAAATCGTAGAGTATATCTAGAGCCTATATTTACATTAAGAGCTGATACATGTACTTGTGCTACTTTTGCATTTGGACCTGTAACTGTAAAAATAGAATATGGTATAGCAAGAAAACTGTTATCGGGACTTACTTCACTACTAGCTTTTGTTCTGCCAGTTAGATGAATTTCATAAAAATTATTATAAACAAATTTACTTGCAAATGTATGTTCTAAATCTTGACGCATTATATCTAGATTTTCAGTTATTGATCTCCTGGCTCTGTTGTTTGTTTCAGTTAGCTTAGAATCTATGTATTCTTTCGTTGGTAATGTTACTATTGTCGGTGTGAAATCATGATTAGCGACATCTATAGAGTATATTATATCATCTGTTTTATTGTAATTTTTTACTGAGATATCATTATTGACATAGTTTGAAGTAGCTAATTCTTTAACTTTGTTAGACTCTACATTTTTTAGGGAGACATAATCATTTGTTAGTGGTTCATATGTTGGAATTCTTAATATTGTACTTTCTTTAATATATTTATCGATGTATGTTTTGTTAGCAGCATCAAAACCATTTGTGGGATCTACTAAGTTTTTAATTTTGAATTTCTGTTTCATATCAATATCTTCTTCCAAATCAGATTTAAGATAATTAGTTCTCAAATAGGGTTTCTGTACAAATAGTGTGGTATCCAGATTTGCTTGATTAGTCGAAGACGTACTACCAAATACATTCATAGGCATTATATAACTAAGGAAAATTTTCATTACAGCATCTTCATAATTTATATTATTTTCAAGCAAGTATAGAAAATAGAGACAGTATGTACCACACATCATACTATGAATCCCCTGGATGATGTAGTTGTGATATTTAATTGGTTTTGGTAACTGCTCAGTCAACAACTGATCTGGTGGGCCTCCGAATGAATCAAAATAGCTACTACTACCTTCGGTGAAAATATAGAAAGCAACCCAGTGAGTTCCACCTTGCGACCCATCATCATTATTACAGATACCTTTTGTTGACTTCACTATTGAGTCTCTAGGATAAATACTCACATCTTTTATATTAGCTGTAGAAAGCTTTTCTATAAGATCTGACGTGGACATAGTTTGATTTTTTAGCCCGTAGGTATTCATAAACTGTTTTGGTGTTAGAAATTTCATTTATATATTCATATTTGTAGATGTGAAGTTTTAAATAACATTAGCACTATCAGTTTTCATTCCATCTGAAATCATCATTATTTCTCTATGTCTGATTAGTACCATAAACAGTCTCGCATTTGCCGCATCTGCTCGATATTCCTCAAATAACTGCATCATTTTTGGATTAATGTGATCGAATTGAAATCTTAAATCGATTACTTGAAGTGAATATTTTGTTTTCACATCTGGATAACTTATAAAAGGACTCAGTAGTGGCTCACCAACCTATTCTTTGAAAAATAATTCAATGTCTCTATATTGATCTAAATTTTTATATAATAAACATCAACAGCATCTTTGGGATATCTAGTCCCATCAATTTCAACAAAGTATTTACTAACGTCTAGGATATCGAAAAAAGCCTTATTTTGGGTACTTCCACCTGCAGCTCTAGCAAGTGATTGGTGTGCTACAATTAAATATTTAGGACTATTGATATTTTGTGCTGAACCTATATCAACTTGATATTCCAAATCAGTGTCAACTACTTTTCTTTCACTCGTCCAAGAATCAAAAGTTATTTTGAAATTGTCTTTTATAGAATTATTGAACATAGATTGAGTTGCAGCATCTGGAATTAACGTTGGAACAAACAGATATAAACTGTTTATGGTCACAATAATAACATCTCAAATAGTTGTATAGAGTATGTCTTGTAAGTCAGCTGTTTTCAGAGTTAGTTGAAATCCTAATCCTTTTGTAATTTTTTTGAATGTTTTACAGAAACCAAAAACATGTTCTAGTGGTAATTGACTAACTATTTTGCCTTTGTTAGCTTCGTTAGCAACGCCTGTATGATTATTGATAAGTAAGTGGTGCAAAGTAGTATTATTAATTTGTACTTCTATTTCATCAATTTTATCAAAATATGACATTAAGTCTCCGTCTTTACTAGTTAGAACTCTCATTATTGTTGAAATCGGTCCTACATATTTATTTTGTTCTGTCTCTGAGCCACCTGTTATTGAAAGAGTAGCTTCCTTAAAACAGTATGCAAATGCATCGTTGAATAATCTAATAACGTCACCGTTTACAAAATTATTATTATTATCCCTCCTAACTGTTATATCATATTGAAGATAAGCGTTTCCGTTTTGGTGATAGTTGTTATTTTCACCCCAAATGAGTTCAACATTTTGATTGGAATCGTTGAGATTGGCTCTATGTTGGTGATATATTTTTGTGTAGTCTCTTTTAGTTATTGATGTGTCGATAGTTGTTTCGTCAATTAGTTGAAAGTCTTCGATGCTCATTTACTTTCTGAAAATCGATTAGTAAATTTTAAGAAATCTTGAACCAGAGAGTAATTTTTCTTTGAATTCTTTTAGTTCATCATTGTTATCTGGGTTTTTAGGTTTAACTTTAACACTTTTTATCCTTGAAGTAGTAGTATGTAAGTTGGGTCTTGTTATTAAAGTTTTCGGCATTTACTTAATAAAAATCAAAAATTACGAAACTGTTATATTGATGTTTTATAATTCCTTAATTGATAAACGAAAAGTAACAGATTGACCATTAAAAGAAACGACGTTCCCATTTTCGTTTCGTAATCTAAAGTTGATTGTAGATATAAAATTTTTGGTTTCCATCATAAACCACATAATTCCACCTCTAATTTTTTCAATATATTAGAAACCTGGAATTACCTGGAAACCTTGAATTAGTAGTATGTAAGTTGGGTCTTGTTATTAAAGTTTCCGGCATTTACTTAACAAAAATCAAAAATGATGAAACTGTTAAATTGATGTCTTATAATTCCTTAATTGATAAACGAAAAGTAACAGATTGACCATTAAAAGAAACGAAGTTTCCATTTTCGTTTCGCAATCTAAAGTTGATTGTAGATATAAAATCTTTGGTTTCCATCATAAACCACATAACTCCACCTCTAATTTTTTCAATATAATTGAAACCTGGATTTACATCCATCGTAAAGTTGTGAATTACACGAGCTCTTTTTCCATTAATAATCATTCCTTGAGCAATATCACATTCAACAAAAAATTATCAAAAGGTGTTATATCAACAGGATGATCAAATAAAATTTATTTTTTATTAACTAGTCTTGCATCAAAACCCAGAATATTTCTGATTGTTCCAGCATAAGTGAAATCTAGTTCCCAAACGTTTTCAATTTCAATTATAGATCCTTGTCTTGTGAAGTTTGGTTCAATTGAAAATGGAAATGTTTCACCGTCGGAATCTCCGTTTAAAACCATTAAACGTCTGATTTCTAAGTCTATTTCTTCCAACTCATCGGCACCTTTCGGAATAACAATGTCAACAATCATTTTATCTGATTTAACATAAAAAAATTTGTTGTATTTATCTGTAATTTTGAAAATACCATTATAACCAGTTAAAAATGTAATTGCTAATTTAAATTAATTGTTTTTATGAAGTGATTCGTCTAGAATGTTTGAAGTGATTCGTCTAGAAAAAGCTCATGAGTTGATTTGTCCATTACAATTAGCATATGTTCTTCAATTTTTGCTCTAGTGTTGAACGCTATTTGTTTTAGTGTTTTATTGGATGGTTCCATTTATAAACACCATTTATAAATTCATAAACACTACTGAAATTTGTTAGTAGCAAAATTCGATATTGATGATATTTTTGTTATTGAGTTTTAACTTTGTCAATAGCGTTTCGATATTGTTGTTCTGTCTCAATCTCCTCACCTTTTTTGAATAAAGCATCTAGCAATTGTGAAGCTTCAATGAGGGTATCAGTATGACCTGCTAATTCTAATCCTAATAGAACTTGTAATCTAGTCCATATCTCCTCGGAATCTGATGGCACTACTATTATATGTTTTGTCTCATTCAATGAAGGCATTCCATTGCCTTCTAAATCTGATTCTAAAGATTCATATGTTTTGATTCCCCACTTGCTATTGCTGCTATTGGAGGATTTAAAATCTTTTCAACTCGCGAAGGAAGTTTATCCCTTATATAGTCTCGTCGTTTAGATTTATTATCGTCATTTGGTTTATATTTTATTTCATCCAGAATGCGAGTGAAGATAAGGGTATCAATATCACTCATTTTATTGAAATCATACTTTGTTTGGGTTAGAGCTTTTTGAATTTCCGGTTTTAGTTCGTCAATTTTTTTTCTTCAATTTTCATATCATTTCCACCCATAGGATTGATATAGATATCATTTAACATAGCACGACCTTGGTTGTCTTTAACTATTTTAAATTTGTTAGTATTCTTGGCCATCAAACCTAATGTTGAAAATAATTCATCAGAAATTGTTACAGCTTGAGGAGGTTCTAGTACAAAATTGTTCACGACGTTTGGTGATTCTAATTCTTTAACAACTTTAACTGTTTCATCAATTTTTTTAGTTATGGGTTCGAATGTTTCTGCTAATTTTTTATCATATGTTTGTTTGAATATCCTCTTCTTAATTTTTCTTGCTTTTTCATTTTTCTGTTGATCAGCTAATTTTTCTAGTGAGGCTAAGTCTTGATTCATTAAAACGGACTTGATTCAGGAATAAAAATCGCAGTTAATCCTAATCTATATTTACCTTGATATATATCTTTCGACATATCAATTGTTAGGAGTTGATTTTTGGTTTGCCAACAGATTCTTTAAATTCTGCAAAAATCATATCCATACTAGCTTTATCTTGGAATAAATTTTGGAGATCTTTACAATTATTTGGTCTGAATAAGTGAAAGATATTACTGTTCGCTTTTAATGTTCTTTTTGGTAATTCATAATAGTCCTGACTAATAATGAAAATAGAAATATTGTTATGGAGTGATCTTTTGAATAGTGCTTGTACTCTGTCGTCATTCATTTCTCTTTCGTTGAGATCGTCTAAAATAATAACAGTTGACTCACCTTCGTATTCTTGTGGATATTTCAATTCATTAATATTTTCATGAACAGATATTTCGACGTCAGAAGGTTCAAAGTTTTCATCAGTGAGACAACCTTCAACAGTCTTTTTGTTTTTTAATACTTTAGAAATTGATTTCCGAGGTATTTTTTGTTGGAAACATTCTATCAAAGTTTGATATGTATCTTGATGAATTGATGGTGAATAAATATATATTTCACTGAATTCGTTAATTATTTCGATTATCAATTTTGTTAGTCAACAAGTTTTTCCACAGCCTGATGGTCCTGATATTACTACTCGTACTGGAGGTTTTGGATATAATTTCCTTTCCATTTATATTTGAATAATTTATTTTAATTATAAATGGAAGTTAAAATTGTTACTTGTCCAGTATGTTAGAAACCCTGAATGATTATGTTTTTTACTGTTCTGATGGTTATTTATACAATCGAAAATGTTTTGATGGATTAGATTTCAAAAGTCCTATAACCAGAGAAAAAATTACCTATTGGTTACCTTTGGAAAGAATTGATGATAATATAGTACGATTCGAAAAAAAAATCTAGAAATAAGATACCAATAATAAAATATGATTCGCGTGGTTTCGATCAATATGGATTTGACGTAGAAGGAATTGATGAAAATGGAATTGGTAAAGTTGATTTCAACAAAGATGGATTTGATAAAGATGGATTCGATAAGTTTGGTTTCACTAAAATTGGATTCAATACAGAGAAAGATTAGTTGATTTAGATAAGGCTAAGAAAGCGATTGAAGAGGACCCTTGCAATATCTTTTTTGCAGTTTAAAGTGTGAGAGATAACTATGATTTAATTAAGAAATGTGTTGAAATGGAAACTAATACATATAAATATACTTCCTCAAATTTGAAAACAAATATCGATTTAGCTAAGTTTTTTATAGAAAAAGGTGGGTCTTTTAATTTATTAAATAAAAAACTTCGTAAAAACAAATCAATTGCGATGTTATCAGTTCAAATTATTCCTAAAAATTATCAACATCTCACCAAAGTATTGAAGGATGATGATGAAATTTTTAAAATGTTGTTAAATTGGATAAAAGAGTGATCGGTTTTCCGAGTGAAAGTTTAAGAAAAAGGTATTTATCCAGTATAAATGATCTTTCAAACTGATAACGAAGTTTACAATTTTAGATTAGCTACATATTTAATTTCTATTCAATTAAAATTCTTATCGATTTCAAATTTAATTGCTTCAATTTTATTCCCAACTGATTTTAATTCAAATAATTGTGTATATATAAATGGTACCGAAGTGTCCTATCAGTAGTATTGGAATCAGAAATCCTGTTATGTGTAGTGATGGCTATATGTATGAAGAGAAATGTGTAGTTGAGTGGATTAATTCGAATTGTACTTCACCTATAAATCGAAAATTTATTGATTTTGTTAATATTTGTGAAATAACTGAAAAGTGTTTATATGAATATTGTGATGACATAGAAGACCCATACGAACGCCTTATTTTTATATATTCAAAAGAAGAAACAATAATTAAATATTATTTAAATATGGTTGAAGAAGATGATGAAGTAGATATAATTTTTGATAAAGATTTAATGTTGAAGCTATTTTAAAGAAATAATGCATTGTTCGAATTTGCAAGTGATGAATTAAAAGATGATAAAGAAGATGAAACAGTCGTTCTTGCTGCTGTGAAAACTACTTCTAATATTATAACAGGACTATGCGATGAAATTTTGATAAATCATTTAATCTATGAAACTGCATGTTATTATAAAAATGTAAATTTTAGAGATGACTTTCTTTTAAAAATAAATTAAATCTTGACTCTATTAACAATATGATCGAAGAATTAAACAGTATGAAAAAGTTATTTGAATAAATTGCTTACTAATAATTGAGAGAAGAATATTAATTCCAATTCGAAAACTACAACAACAAAATTTTTACATAACTCCAAATAAATTACACAAACTAATCATAATTCCAGAAGCTTATTATATTTTAAATCAAATAAATGATGAAATTAAAAATCAATTAATTAAAAATAGTGATGCTTGAGCTTGATATTCCCCAAGTTATTACGTAGATTTTTGTAAAGGTTTTGAACTTGTATCAACAACAGAAAAAGAATTTGTACTTGATTATAACAAATATGAAACAGTTAGGGGATTACGTGCTATTTCTGAAGGTAACTGATCGAAAAAGGTATCAATTTTTAATACATACTCAATTATGAATCTGTTTTTTAGTGTGTATATAGTTGTATTCAAAATGTCGACAGAGTGTGAACATAAAACGTAATCGTTATTTTTATGAATATTGTTAATGCAAAACTTAAAAATTATGTGTTTGCCAAAGTCTGGATATACAGGCATTCGAACCATTTTTTATCATTATGTGAACATATTCATTCAAGTATGATTCCATTTTATCGTTATATGAACATATTCATTCAAAAATGAATCTATTTTTATCAGCAAGTGAACATATTCATTAATTAATAAATCTATTTTTAGTGTGCGTAGTAGTAAGCGAGCTCTATATATACACATATCCTATAACAATAGTATGCGAAGCTAGAGCGAAATGCGAAGCATGAGCTAGTAGTAAGCGAGCTCTATATATACACCTATCCTATATCAACGATATGCGTAGCTAGAGCGAAGTGCGAAGCATGAGCTAGTAGAAAGCGAGAGTGAGATGCGAAGCAGCGAGCGAGCGTTAGTGGGTTGAGGATAAGGTTCCTGTTTCGGGGATGGATGTCTGGAGCTTGCGAGAGATGTCCATGCTCGGAATTGGTGCCTTATCCGCAATCTACTATACTACTGTTAATCTTGCAAGATCTTGCAATAATCTTGCAAAAAAAATTAATCTTGCGAGATCTTGCAAGACGAGATCTTGCAAGACGGAGTTATTCTTGCAAGATCTTGCAAGAAAAAGTTAATCTTGCAAGATCTTGCAAGAAAAAGTTAATATTACAAGAATCCTGAAAGAATCTTGCAAGATTAACTTTTTTTGCTTTAAAAAAAGTTCCCGATTTGAAATTCCAAAAAGAAAATAAAATCAACTGCAAGAGAACACATCGTTGGTACAATTTTGAATCAGAAAACGCTATTATTTTTCACTTGTGTTTTGATGAATTACGATGAATTGTTGGCATATCCAGAGCTTTTGCGCTACTTAATGCAAAATTCTGACAGCGTTTATTTTAGTTTCAGTTTTAGTTTATTATTAACTTGCGTTTTGTGCGAAGGAAACGACTTAATAATTTTCTTCTTTTCAAAGAAAATTGACTATTGTTGCATTTTTTTTTAAATTTTATCACAATTACCTGTCAGACAACGAGAAAAACGGTCCTTTTAGTTGTAGTATGGATTGCCTGGGCCCTTAGTGTTTGTCAGTGAAAATTTGCAATTGTTTCTAAGAGTTTATTGAAAGATTCATAGAGTTTTTTGAGCAAAAAAGAATTTTTTCTTTATAAACAGGTTTTAAATGTTTTTCTTGATTAAGATAAATTTTCGGCACAACCAGAGTTTTCTGTGATACTACATGCAATGAACTGACGGCGTTTGTCTTGTTTTCAGTTCTGAGTTTATCAAATTGCGTTTTGTGCGAAATAAGCAACTCAATAATTTTCTTCTTTTCAAAGAAAATTGACTATTGTTGCATTTTTTTGCAAATTTCATCACAATTACCTATCAGACATCAAACAAATTAAAAAAAAGAAGAAAAGAAGAAATGGCGAAGGACTTTCTTCCATGTGATAGATTGATAATTCGATGTCTTTGTTTCTTTTTGTGATGGTTTTTTATTTGTTTTAGATTCAATTGTAGACGCTTCCAAAAAGTTTTGTTGCCAGGATAGGACTTAGGATAAGGACTTAGGACAGCTCTTTCGGCTATTTTGAACGCTTTTTTATGTTTTTTCAATGTTTTTTGAGCCAATTATTTTCTTCAATAAAAGTTAATCTTGCAAGTTCTTGCTAGAATCTTGCACGAAAAAGTTAATTCTTGCAAGATTCTTGCAAGATCTTGCAAGAAAAATTTATTGTGCAAGATCTTGCAAGAATCTTGCAAGATCTTGCAAGATTAACTTTTTTTTCCGACTCGGGTAGTTAAGAATATTGAAAGATCTTATAAGATATAAAAATCTTATAAGATCATACAAATTTGTATTATTGAGACAAGAGAGTTTAAATCTTAGAAGCAACCTAGATTCAACTCCTGTTGCAATTCTTCAGCCTTGATTGCCTTCCTTGTCAATATCTCCCTCTCTCGGATCAAGTTCGATATCTCTTGACCCATTCTTTGGAGCTCCGAGTTCTTCCCCCCTATCTCCCGATGTGCCCTCTGTACATCACACTCTGCAGACTGCTTCTCCTTCTGTATCTGTTTGACCTCTAACTGCTTGTCAATCAGTTGTCTGCCAATGACGTCACGATCGTTCACGATTTTGTGCACGTTGCGTGATTTGTTCTTCTGCGCTATTTCGTACCTAAAAAGCCTTTTTTTATATGCAACTTGTATGTTTTAGGATCTAAAATTTGGCAAAAACATAAATGAGCGGAATTCGAGCGCATTGTGGAATGTTACATTATAAAATCATAAAAGAAACGAAAAATTCATACTTGTCAACCTAGTTTGAGAAAATCAATAAACACAAAGAAATTATCAAAGAAATTGTAATTATCAGAAAATTGTTTTGATACTCCTGCTATTAGAACGCTATCATAGCATATGACTACACTATAAACAAAAAAAACTCGAATTTTCGTGTGGAAAAATCCCATGATTTTTTACAGTTCAAACCAAAATTACAGATAATTTCATGCATTTGAAACCAAACATTTCTGATTTCCCAAGTCTGAAACCATACATACCGAAGATTTCCTCTTTTGAAACCATACATACCGAAAATTTCCTCTTTTGAAACCAAACATACCGACGATTTGCTACGTTTGAAGACATATAACGAATCTTGAGTAATCGAACGTGTCCAAGATTTCTTTCGTTCCGTACTGAACCTACAGACAATTTCCCACGTTCGAAAACAAATATACCGAACAAAACAAACATACGTATAATTTTTTACGTTAAAAACCGAACAGCTCTTATGTCGTTTTTGTTGGATCTTCTGAACTAGAGTCAGCAGCCCGTGGAACTTGATATAAAACTATCGCAACTGAATTTGGGATTAAATTAACCGCTTAAGTATGAGAGAACATACTTATAATAAAGACTTCATATTTTTAATCGGATTAGTGAACGAAAAGATCAAACGGCTTAAATTTAGGGCTATTGCATTGAATATTTTGGCACACTGGGTATTTTGGAATTGAGTATATTTTTATGGAACCCCTTAAAAGTTTATTAAGTTAAGAGGTGCTTTTAATTTTTGTCCTACCTGTCGAGGAATCGATTGAGTTTTTCAGACTTGAGGTCGGATGCCTTGAGGAGTGCCTCCAGTCCATTGACCTTCCTCTTCTGCTTCCCAATCTCAATTGCTAGCTCTTCCTTCTCCCCCTCCAACACCTTCACATTCTTGTTCAGACCTCAAAGAACAAATTCTGCCGTCTATGAGACCATACGCTCAATTTGAAAATTAAGATCTGGGCAATGGTCTGAATTTGAGTTTGGACCATGGTCTGGAGATGGTCTGATCAGAACTCCTTCGGTCTGGAAAGTCTGATCAGAGACCCAATCAGTCTGGAAAGTCTGTTCAGAGCTTATTTTGGTCTCGAAAGACTGATCAGGGGGTAATTTCGGTCTGGAAAGTCTGATCAGAGATAATTTCGGTCTTGAAAGTCTGATCAGAAAAAAATTGGGTCTGGACCTCAACCTGGGAAGCGAACGCGAAAAAGTCTAGCACGCTCAAACGCTGGTACGTCGGTAGTTCTCGCACTCTAAGTGTGCGTAAACTGGCGACAAGTCTATTGACTCTGATTTTTTGATCTGGTCGCCTACTCTAATCTAGTATTTTGATTTGGGGGGATTAGTCGCCAATTTACGCATTGCTACTCTCGCTAAAATTAGCATCAACGACGTGATGAATTTAGCTTCGATTTATTGACATTTTGTCTGCAATGTTCGCTTTGTTGCTGATTTCAGCAAATATGGTTTTCAAAATGTTACGGGGAGAACGCAATGGGAAGGGGTGCTTTGCGGTGCGTTTAGACACTTCCCAATATCTGACTAAATTCTGACCTTACCAACTTCTGAACGAGCCAAAGTCGGACGACGGGTCTTTATGCTCTGGACGAGTATGATCACACAGCATATTGATCTGCAAGGGTCTAATCGGAATATTGCACTCTGAGCTGCACTCAAAATTCTAATAGAGATTCAACCAGTTTTTTTATTAAAAACCAGGCCTTAATTATTCATTAAATTGTTCAGTCAGAAGGAATCTTTGAGTCGTGTCCGCCGTCAAATTTTGGGAAAAACAAGACCTTGTTTACCGCATGTATTATCATTTGAGGATAATTCGGATGAATCTATTTATACGGCATATATTTTCTATTTCAAAATGAAACCATCAGATGCTTATTGGATAATTTTCATCGAGCGATATTAAAAGTTTTAACTGTTTTTGATATAGCTTTATTATACGCATTGCTATAAATCGACTTCCAATTGAGGTTAGATTTGCTTACAGATATTGTAAAGTTGACTCGGCAAGATAATGTCATGCGCCGTTGATATAAAATAACAAAACACCAAACTAAGGTCAGTTGAGAAAATCAATATCTTGTTCATGCGCTCTGATTTAGACAATGAGTTATAGCTGTTACTATCTGATGTTGAAGTTTCTCATTCCCAACCAGTAATTATTTGGTTAAGATACTTCCGGACCTAGAGCCATTTCTAGGAAATTGGACAGAGCAAACTATATATGGTCAGTTTTAAGACTCAGTATAAATCATGATGCGAACAATTGATTTTTTTCCATTGATAACAAGGGAAAGTTCTGAAACTTTTTCATCTGACAAATCCGAATAATCTACTTGATGAATCAATCGCATCTTTCCTGTGAATCTATAAATTCTTCTGTAAAAATCATTTTATTATTTTCTGACTCTTCAGACATCCATTTTTCTAACTTAGTTAAAAACGCCTTCAAACGTCCGTAACGCAACAATTTTCAAAAACGAGTTGTAAACGAATGGCTATGCTACTGTTAGGTAATTTGAGTATCACGTGTCAATTGGCCTATTCAGGCAGGGATCTTGCGATAATGAGGCTTAACACTTTTGTGAGAGGTTGCATTCTATGTGTGATGGTTTCAAAGAAACATCAAGAAACTTAGAAGTTTTCTTTAATAAAGTTTCAAAGAACGAAAGAAGAAATTACCTGACGAACTTTATTGCTGTGTCAATAAGTAATGGCCACAAAACTAAACTCAATTCTAATTTTGTTCTGGCGCTATCATTATCTTATTGACCTATCAATAATATGTCAGAAGCAAATTCTCCCACCAGCAGAAACCTGATTTTAACATCCACCGACCTCCAACTAATGAACTCGAATGTACCCAAGCCATATATGATTCTCATGAAATGCTGATGAAAATAGAAAATCACCTCCGGGATTCGGAGTTAAGATCTATTCACATGCCAATCATTTAAAATATTCTTAGCTAATCTAAATTTTCTCTGTATATTTTTGCATAGATACCCACTATAAAAACAAGCTAATTTTTGTATATTTTCAGTTCAAAATTTAATTTAAAATTCAACTTAATGAATTCTTTGACCCGTGTTATCGACCACGGCAATGGTGTCCAGACCAGCTACAGACAGACAAATTTTGGATCTACAGAATGCAGAATCAGCTACTGCGTGGATTATGTCTTTTGTGGCGAAATGTCGCGCAGAGAAGAAAGAGGACAAGGTCAACAACGACGGTACTTTACAGGACCTACAGGTAACCAATCTCTTCCTTAGTATGTGCGGGCAAGATGCAATTATTAAACTTAGGAGCTTAATGAGTCCTAGGAATTTGATAGACACTCCGTATAAAGACATCAGATTGGCGATTCAAAACTATATTTCTCCTAAAGAGAGAGTAGTAACGGCAGAAAGGGCTAAATTTCTGTCCGTTGTACAAGGTGTAGCGGAGTCAGACGACGACTTCCCATCACGTCTTAGAGAAGAAGCACGCTATTGTGACTTCGAAAAATTGAAAACAGCGGCCAACCCCGAAGATGAGTTGGTAAAAAATAAAGTACATCTCAGGTTTGAGGGACCCTGAAGCAAAACTTAGACTACTAGACGGTATTAAAGCACAACCAGCAATGTCGGTTACTGAAATGACCGAGAGTTTACAGTTCAGAAAACAAGCAATGGCTTTTGTAAGTTCTTCATCAGGTAATAAGCCCTTTAATGTGAAAGAAGAAGTTGGGTTCAACTTCAAAAAGACCTTTCGAAAACCAAATGAAAAAATTACGGCTAAAAAAAACAACAACACGTGCACTAGGTGTGGAGGTAAGCCACACTCTAGTGGACCCTGTCCAGCGCTAAGTAAAACATGCAACACCTGTGAAAAGGTGGGACACTTCTCAAAAATGTGTAGAAGCAGACCCCAACCAAATTCAGATAAGTACAATAAACAGAATAACTTTTGCGAAGAAGAAAATGTTTCTTCAGATCAAGCATCTCCAGCTTCGGTGATGGGAATGTTTTATACTAAAGAACAAATCTTTAGCATGTCTGTGACATGGAAATATATCTCAATAAAAATCTGTAAAGTAAAAATGCAGGTAGACACAGGTGCAGATAGCACAGTGATATCTTCAAAAATATGGACTGAGCTTGGTAAACCTCAGTTGGATGGTAAGATAAGACATCTTGAAGCTTATGATGGTCATCAATTAACGCTTCTGGGATCACTTACTTGTGACGTTGAGTGGAACGAAAGCAGACTCACTCAAAAACAACTTGCAGTTGTGCAGTCTGATAAAGAATTTGGACTACTTGGCAGAGACCTTCTGCCCAAGCACGGCGTGAACAGCATCACAGCCGAGCACCTACCTGCTGTGAAGGGTTACAAAGCTCATGTGAAGCTGATACCAGGAACACAGCCAATGTTCTACAAAGCCAGAAAAATACCTCTACCTCTTCAAGAAAAGGTCACAGAGAAGCTGGAACAAATGGTCAGACAAGGCATCCTTGAACCGGTACAGCCAGGAGGAGTCACTAATGCATCTCCAGTGGTGTGGCAGAGAAAGAAGAGTGGAGAACTGAGACTTTGCCTGGACTTGAAAGTGCACATCAATGGCAAGGTCATGGATGAGGACTACACAATACTGGACATTGAGACGATCTTCCACAACCTACATGGGGCTTCATACTTTGGCAAAATTGACCTCTCAGATGCCTGCTATCAAATTGAACTTGACGAAGAAGCTAAAGATATATGCACAATCAACACATCTCAGGGACTGTTCGAGATGTGCCGACTACCTAAGGGATTGAAAAACTCTTCTTCAATCTTCCAGAATTGCATCGAATCAACACTCAAAGGAATTAATGGTGTTGTGATTTTTCAAGACGATGTATTGGTGTATGGAACTACCAAGGAGCAGTTCGACAAGAGAATGCTTGCAGTAAAGAGTCGACTACGTGAGAAAAACTTTACTAATAATGAAAAAAATTCTAACTCAAAACCAGTCGATAGCGTTAGCTTTTTGGGATACTCCATTTCAAAGGAGGGAATAGCACCAGATCCCAAACATGTTGAAAAAAAATTCAAAAGCACCAACTAACAATAAACAACTCGAATCGTTAATTGGGCTAGCTAATTTTTACGGAAGAATGATTCCTGATTTTGCAACAAAAATGCTACCCTTAAATAACATGAGAAATAGCGATTTCTCATGGGGCAAAGTGCAACAAAAGACCTTTGAAGAAATAAAAAGTGAATTATGTGCTAACCCAATAGTACAGCCATATAGTCTACAAAAACAAGCAACAGTTACTACTGACGCCTCTGAAAAAACCATTGGCGGGGTTCTTTCGCAAGGAGGACATCCAGTCATATATGTATCGAGAAAATTGACTCCAGCGGAGCAAAACTACTCGAACATAGAGCGGGAAGCACTGGCAATTGTCTTTGTGGTCACAAGATTGAAGCAATTCCTTCTTGGAAGACGATTTACCTTACAGACTGACCACAAACCACTCAAATATCTCTTTGCACCAGACGAGGAGATCCCGAAGACAGCATCAGCGAGAATCACAAGATGGGCAATAGCTCTAATGGGTTTCGACTATGAGTTGAAGTACACACCAGGGGAGCAGATACCCCATGCAGATGCTTTGAGCAGAATGGATTTTGGCGAAGACGAATCGGACAACGATCGAGTGTGCTTCGCAATCAATAACATCTACTTCGCCCACACTGATTTGGTGACCCAAGCAGAAATCAAAACTGAAATTGGAACAAACAGACTCTTCCAGGACATAATGAAACGAATCAAAAGCGGCATTTGGAAACAATGTTTAGAAGCGGAAAAAGGATTCGAACAACAGAAAGATGCACTTACTTTACATAATGGAATCATCTTCAGAGGTGTTGTTCATTTCATTCCACCCAAACTACGACACTTGGTTTTGGCAAAAGCGCATGAGACACATCCCGGGAAGAATGCAACTGAGGCATCAGTCAGAATGATAGCATGGTGGCCTGGCATTACCCAAGACGTTCAACACTTTGTTAGTAAACGTAAGAATTGTCAATTGAACAGGCCTAGCCTGGGAAAAACGGTCTCTACGTGACCAGAAGCCGACGTTTGGGAACGGCTCCACATGGACTGGGGTTATGTTAAGGACCAAGGCAATATCTTAGTAATTGTTGACGCGGGTTCTGGTTGGATAGAAGCCTTCCCCACGGGAAATAGAACACCAGAAACAGTTAAAATATATCTTAGTCAAATCTTTGCAAGATTCGGAATACCAAAAACTTTAGTTTCTGATAATGGTCCTGAATTTGTAAGTGGTGACCTTAAACAGTGGCGTGAATCACTGGGAATTAAGAAAATGGAATCACCCGTCTATCATCCAAGAGCTAATGGACTAGCTGAAAGAGCAGTTCAGACAGTGAAGCGGGCACTTCAAGCGTGGAGTCCCAACCTTAATGTGTCATTTGGAGCATTCCTGCAAAAAGAAAAAGCACTGATGACACATCGCAACACTTCAAAGACGAGGAGCAAAACTCCAGTTGAACTCTTGTTGGGAGGCAGAGTGAGACTACCAGCAATAGCAGATTTCGACTTGTGCGAACCCATTCTATTCAAGGTCAACGAAAACGCAAAGACAATTCCTGCTACCTTCATCATCAGGAAGGGCTTGAACACATCTTTCATACAGCCCGAAAACTCAGCACTGACTATTCTAGTGAGCGACAACTAAATTGCGAGACTAGACGAGGACAATGTGAAAATTGAACCAGCAGTGGAGGAGACCATATCTCAATCAAAACAACAACTTCAGAGCACAGATGTGGGACCGTCACTTCAAGATGAAGCTTCTGCAGCCACATCATCTGCAGAGCATCAATAACCCGAAACCTCAGAGCCTTCACGAACATCAACAAGAAACAGAAAACAACCCGACAGATTTGGAGAACCTATACCCACAAACTTGCTTAAAAAAGGAGGAAGGATGTGATGGTTTCAAAGAAACATCAAGAAACTTAGAAGTTTTCTTTATTAAAGTTTCAAAGAACGAAAGAAGAACTTACCTGACGAACTTTATTGCTGTGTCAATAAGTAATGGCCACAAAACTAAACTCAATTCTAATTTTGTTTTGGCGCTATCATTATCTTATTGACCTATCAATCATATGTCAGAAGCAAATTCTCCCACCAGCAGAAACCTGATTTTAACATCCACCGACCTCCAACTAATGAACTCGAATGTACCCAAGCCATATATGATTCTCATGAAATGCTGATGAAAATAGAAAATCACCTCCGGGATTCGGAGTTAAGATCTATTCACATGCCAATCATTTAAAATATTCTTAGCTAATCTAAATTTTCTCTGTATATTTTTGCATAGATACCCACTATAAATACAGGCTAATTTTTGTATATTTTCAGTTCAAAATTTAATTTAAAATTCAACTTATTGAATTCTTTGACCCGTGTTATCGACCACGACACTATGTTTTTGGGAAGTTCTGTGACTTCTGCAGAACAAAATGCATTCGTAATTTCTCTTAAAAACTGTTTAGTTATTCGTTACAAAAGATCTAACGTTTATATCCCCTCTTACCATCAATATGCTTGTCCTTAGACTCCTTAGCTCTTGTAATTTTGAGCTTGTCAGAGTTCAGCTTGTCAATCTGTTTATCTTTTTCAGCCACTTCACTCTGCAAATGACCAGTGGCAGTCGAGTAGTAGTCTCTATCGTCTCTCATGTCCACAAACAACTTCATAGAGTTCCTCGATCTCGTCTCTTGTTGCGTCAACTTCTTCTGGATGTCGGATAGTTGCATGTCTTTTTGTGTTGACTCCTGTTTGTAAGATTCAGCCTGCTTTTCTATTTCTGTCACTTCATCTTTCAGGTTGTTGATCATTTTCTCCAATCTAAACAATTAAATTTTACATAGATACAGCTAGAGGTAGGAGTTTGTTAAATTAATGCTGATTAAGCTACCCTAGTGATAAGCGGATGTAAATAAGATGCTTGCAAGAAGAAAGGCATTCTCTTGCAAGTTTGCTTGCCAGATTCTTGCAAGATTGTTAACTCTTGGATCACTAGGATATGATATGCTGTCAAATACGGTCTGCGGCGTCAAATTGGGAAATATTAGCGCTTTTTCTCAATTTTGCAAAAGTAACAGTTCATTTTTTGTTGTTGATTTGTTTGAGACTGTTGATTTTTCTCACGATAGATTGCGACTTTCCTTAATCGTTGTATTTACAGCATTATAATGGTAAATGTATAAACAAAATATTTTCAATTTTCCCTCCTCTTATTAGGCTACATAAACCATTATCAGTGCCATAAAAAGCATCCTTGTGTTTTACAAATGGTAAATAAAGACACAAAAATTTTGTTCACGGAGGGAAAAGGGGACAGTTCCGTTTATTTCTTCTCTGTTGCTTATATTTATTTATTAGTGAGTGGTGTCTAACTTTCCCTTTTCGACCTCCTGTCTGGCCTTCTCTTCCCCCAGTCTGTTCATCTCTTCGTCTCTCTTCCTCTTTTCCCTCTCCAGTTCAGCTATCCTCTCCCTGTGATCTGCATTCGCCTTCATCTGATCTTCTAACTTCTTCTGTGTAGACACTCCCTCGTGTCTGATTTGCTTTATCTGCATCACAGAGAAAGCTATTAACTTGTCTATCAAGAAAAAAGTGCTCCGTCACGTGACTTAAATGCAACTAAAAGATATTCAACGTCGAACCGTTTTATGAACAATATTTGCTCATTTTAAATATTGGTCTCAGAATTTCGAAATTTGACGCAACAAGAGCCGTAATTGGTTTGTTATAGAGAGCAGGCCTTCTTTGTCAAATGAGGAACGAGCATCATGAAAGCTTACAAAAACATCTATAACAAATTTGCATATAGGCTCAATTGTTTTTAAGCTGGAAGAGGAGTTATACTGATCTTCGGCTCTTTGTGGTCGGTCAAAGTGTCAGTGAACCGGAAAACAAAAGGCCAAGTTTTAATGTCAATCTTATAAAAATGAAAAACAGAAAAAATGGATTGTTTTTTGATATTGCATGATTTTGAGAGACCAAGAGAAAAGTTGGCGTGAAAACAAAAATCAACCATCGGTAAAAGAAAAACAATTTGTTCCGTGCGGGGTTTTCAAATATTGCTTTCTTTTTCGCCAAATTGTTTTTCCAAAAATTATGAAAAAGTAACTGTTTTAAAGCATTTCATAGCTATAAGTTAAGCGAATTTATTAGACTTTTAGATGTAATTTAGGACTAGGGTTTACCATTGGGCCGTTTTAGACGCAATTTACTAGTTTAAGCTTTCTTCTTCTTGTAACTACAGTTTATGGAGATTTTACGGGCGCTCCAGGAGAATTCACTAAACCATGTTACATCTCTGCCTGTAATTGTCTTTTTTTCAAAGTTATGGTAACGCTTCGCCTTTGAATGGGCTCTTATTAATAGTTTCATCTAGAACTATTCTTCGGTTTTTTTAAACAAAAAGGAATTACATGAATGTTTGATGAGTCAGTTAATTTCTCGTATTACGATGCATGAGAGTCCCTAAAGTGGTTTCACTAACCTTTCAAGTGCCCAGTAAGCTAAAGTTAATTGGAAAGCTTTGATTCCAGGTGAAAAAATCGAAGGATTTTGAACAAAAGAATTATGCAATTTTCCGTGGATGTTTCTCAGCATTTTAAATTTGTTTTAAATTGCTTATAATTTCAGATTGATCAATGGTATTTTGCGATGAAATTTTTGTAATTTCTCTTGTTTGATGTATAATTATAGGTCTAAGTTTTAATTATAGGGAAAAATGTAGCAACGTTCTTTATTATTTTAATTTTTTTCAAATTTTCTTAATCTTTCAGTTTACTCGACTTAAACTTTAATAAAAAGCAATAATTTTTTTTAAATCTGCAGTTGTCCTAAAAATCAATCTTTGCACATTAAATGTTTTGATGATATTAGCGACAAGAGCGCTAGCAAATTTAAGTAGAGTTTTGATACATTTTTCCAACTTTTAAACATTCTGTTGTTCCTGTGCCTGTCTGTTGCCATATGACCAACTTGGTAGTATTCAAATTAGTTGTTTTGCAACTTTTAAAGATAAAAACTCTGATTTGTGGGCATGAGCATCAAAAGAAGGAGACAAAATGTTAGCTATTTTAGGCGCATTTATTGGATTTTTAGATGCATTTCAGGGCTAGAGTTTATTTTTTCTGCCATTTTTGAGGCAATTTACAGGTATATGCTTTCTTTTCTTAATATTTACAATCTACGGGCTTTACGGGGGTTCAAGGAGAAGTCACTAAACCATATAACATCTATGCTTGGATTTATCGAATTCTCCCAGCTTTTTGAATTTGTTTCAATTTAGTATTAATTTCACATTGATCAGGGGTATTTTACAGTGAGACTTTCTCTTATCTCTTGTTGGGGACATGATCATGGGTCTCATCACGAGCACAAAAAATTTATACTGCTATTCGTCATTACTTTAAGTTTTTTTTTTATTTTTTTTCTCATCTTTCAATTTCCTCTAATTTAAGGAGCCATTAAAACTTTTTTAAAACCTTCACTTGTCTGAAAAATGACAAAAATTTCGATGATATTAGCGTCAATAACTTTAGCAACTTTTCAGCAAACTTTTGACTTTTGATAAAATTTTCAAACTTTTAAACTTTTATTTGTTTTTGTGCCTGTTTCTCGCCTCTATGACCAGCATGGTAGCATGCAACTTATACCAGCATGGTAGCATGCACATAGCAATGCTGCTCATAAAAAGAACAGTCTGAATTGCGGGGAAAAAGGGCAACTGAGAGCAGGCCGCTGTAGCCTAATGCTGTTCCACTGCGATTACCCAGGAACCAAACCCGGGTTGAATTTTTCCGCCCAAAATGATGTAAGAGTTGGGCTGCAAATGGGAGGATTTTTTAGGAAAATGCAGCTCAAAACTCTTACGTCTTTTTGGGCTGCATTGGGTTTCCAAGGGGAGTAAAATGGTGTAAGAGTGAGGGGGTAAAAGACAAATTAACCCCCCACTCTTACATCTTTTTTGGTCTGCCAAGGGGGTAAAACGATGCAAGAGTTGGGGGGTAATTTGTCTTTTAACCCTCACTCTTACACCAATTTACCCCCCTTGGAAGCCCAATGCAGCCCAAAAAGACGTAAGAGTTTTGAGCTGCATTTTCCTAAAAAATCCTCCCATTGCAGCCCACTCTTACATGGTAATTTCAGTCAGGGGGGTAATTCCTTAAAAGTCCTCCCATTGCAGCCCATTGCAGCCCACTCTTACATGACAATTTCAGTCATGGGGGTAATTTCTGAAAAGTCCTCCCATTGCAGCCCATTGCAGCCCACTCTTACATGGCAATTTCATTCAGGGGGGTAAATCCTTAAAAGTCCTCCCATTACAGCCCATTGCAGCCCACTCTTACATGACAATTTCTGTCATGGGGTAATTCTTTAAAAGTCCTCCCATTGCAGCCCATTGCAGCCCACTCTTACATGGCAATTTCAGTCAGGGGGGTAATTCCTTAAAAGTCCTCCCATTGCAGCCCATTGCAGCCCACTCTTACATGACAATTTCAGTCATGGGGGTAATTTCTGAAAAGTCCTCCCATTGCAGCCCATTGCAGCCCACTCTTACATGACAATTTCAGTCATGGGGGGTAGTTCCTGAAAACTCCTCCCATTGCAGCCCATTGCAGCCCACTTTTACATGGCAATTTCAGTCAGGGGGTATTTCCTGAAAAGTCCTACCGTTGCAGCCCATTACAGCCCACTCTTACATGACAATTTCAGTCACGGGGGGTAGTTCCTGAAAACTCCTCCCATTGCAGCCCACTTTTACATGGCAATTTCAGTCAGGGGGTAATTCCTGAAAAGTCCTACCGCTACCGTTGCAGCCCATTGCAGCCCAAACTTACATGGCAATTTCAGTCATGGGGGGTAATTCTTTAAAAGTCCTCCCATTGCAGCCCATTGCAGCCCACTCTTACATGGCAATTTCAGTCAGGGGGGTAATTCCTTAAAAGTCCTCCCATTGCAGTCAACTCTTACATCATTTTACCCCCTCTGAACAAATTACCCCCACACTCTCACATCAATTTACCCCCCATAGACAAATTACTCCCCATTCTTACATCAAAATGGGAGGATTTTAGGGAGGACATTCGACCCGGGAAGTTATTATTATTTTCTTCGTAACTATCATTTTTTATTGAAGCGCCAACCATGTCGTATGTACTAATTGAACAGAAACGGCATTTAAATGTCTGTTGAGAATAATTGTCATTGAGTAAGAACTCGTGAACAACTTTCCAAAACAAATCTTCAGTTAGAAGATTCTGCTTTTAGTGCCTAATCTCATTCGTTTTCTGAATGACCTTAAGGAAATAAACAGTTTGCTCACGTGAGTAATTAGTTTTGTCATGGTTTTTGAGTCATGTTTTCCTTCGTGTTGATTTGCGGAGTTTTATTAAGGTGTGATTGAAGAGAAATAGTTAGGTTGAGCAAAGTTCTGTGCGCAATATTTTGCCTATTTTTGCAAAGCTGATTATTCTTTTCGGGAATTTGACATTTCGCATAGACCAATGCCGAGATCACTATTGTCCAGATTACAAATACACGCCTTGAGCAATTTACAATTACACTCAAATGCTTAAATAACTGACCTTATAGGATTGAGCAGCTAAAAAAATATAAAGTCGCGGATAATTGCTGCGCAATTGCCGGCAACCTATTTTGGTAACCTCGATGAATTTTTTTTCTGTTATTTCCATGTGTAGTAATGTGGATTATGCGGTAACAAATTGTACAAAAGCTCCGCATACCTGTTAAACCTACATTAAAAAATCTTTGCTTAGGTTAAAAGTGTTTGCTTTATTCGATGTCAACAATACACATTCTCTCAAAAGATGAAAACTTTGAACTAATCGGTGAAATTATCACTTAATGCTCTTCAGAGGAGATCACCACTTAAGAGGACTATGGTCAAAAACGGTCCAACATTTTCAGGAAATTATCGCTTTTGATATTTTTTGGGCGTTAGTTCATGACCTGACCCTTCGTGACCTCTACTTTAAGATGGTAAAATATTAATCTCAATCAGGGATATTTTTTGGCAGTTCATCTTCTGTTTAATACCTGATCCTTAGCTTGTGCCAATTGCCCTTGAAGATTGTGGGTGTCCTTGATATAGGAATCCCTCTCCTTCCTGAGTGCCTCACTCCTCTGAGAAAGAGTCTTGATCTTCTCATTCGCATCTCGCAACTTCTTCTCCAGATCTTTCACTGACTTCATCAACACTCCCACTCTGTTCTTCAGCTCACCCACTTCCTTGTCTCTGATCTACGCAAAAACACACAAGTTCAGAGTCCATCTTAGCGTTCATTTTCATCTGGTCAAACCATATTGCCGACATTTTTCTCTGATCAGACCATTCAGGACCCAAAATACTTTTGATCAGTATGGCCCATATGACAGGTACTGCAATGGAAGATGTAAGAGCTGACCAGAAGGCCCGGGATCAAAACTGGGTAAGCGATTCCATATTTGTGATGGAGGAGTGCATAGAATGGGATTCATTTTTTTGAGTTGCGCTGAATGCGGTGAAAACTTGCCGCAATTCAACCTTTTTCTTATAAAATTTCCATCAGGAAAATTCCCTGTAACTGGGTAGAAAAAGTCTTAACCAATCAAACAGAGAGCTGCTTCAGTACCTTCAACTGGTCTGATTGTTGATGATACGAGGTGTTGAGACGATGAAAATCAGTTTGGATCTGTGCCTTCTCATTTTTCATCCGATTAGTCTCGTCAATTTGGGTTTTAAGTTGACTTTCCATTTCGCCGCAGCGCATCTTCAACGACTGGTTTTCGTTAATTGTCTCACGAAGTTGTTCGTTTGTTTTCTTGAGGTTTAGCGCCCCGTGTTTCAGTTTGGACTCCAAGTCGTTGCGGATATTTTGGAGTTCGTCGCGTTCTCGCATCACAGACTTTTTATTGACCTCTTCACGTGTTACTTCCGCTTTCTTCGCTTCCAGTTCCTTCCTGAAATAAACGTTGCCCTGTAAATTAAAAAAAAATCATAAACTATATAATAATATATCTGATATGAAAACCCAACATAACTGGAACGGCGAGGTATTTTTTTAGCTGAACTTTATTAAAATTACCAAAAATCTGTAATGTCATCTGCTCAATATCAGAAGTACCAAGTGATTTTACACTTGTGGAGAGCAAGTAAATCTACCTGAATCGAGTTATTGTAATATTTTACCTTAATTGTTCCAACCCTCAATTTTGTTTGGGAGTTAGAAAGGTTATGCTACCCTGGTTTTCTTTGGTAAGTCATTGTTGCCCGATTGATTTCTTTTGCGGAGATAATCAAAAATGGGCTTCCATTGAAATGAGCTTGAATTGTATCTCGAAATTGAAGCGATCATTTGAAAAACCTTAATTGATCAATTTTCATATCCCGGCTTCAATCTTTCATGATTTCCTACATTTAATGATTCGTGAACGCTTAAGTGCTTAGATGAACTTTTATTAAAAACTGTAAAGAACAAAAATCTCGTAAAACTTCTATTGGAAGCTTCTTGACTATTAAACAGATTACAGAAAACCAGATGTAGAATCGAAAGAAAAAATAACACACAGACATAAAAATGTATAGTTCCTCTATATGTGAAACAATTTTGAGCACATCTTTATTTGATTATTATTACTGAACAAAAAATAAGTTCAAAATTTTTTTAAAACTCAACTACTTATAAAAGAATGCGGTAATTAGCAACATTTGCTAACCGAAAATCGACATATTGGGGTATTCCTAATTGCGTGAAATGGAAGAGAAAAATCAACAATGGCACAAATTTTGAGGAAAATTGATACTTATTATGTCTTCACCTCGTTCAGTTTCGTCGTGGCACACAGTTTTATGAGCATCATAAAACTCATTAATTCACTCTAATGTTGTAAATATTAGTAGCGTAACAATCGTGAACGGTTGTTACTGCGCTTCTTTTTTACAACTCCAAAACGAGTAGCGGTGAATTTTTTTGCTCGGTAACTGCGCTTTTTACAGAACCAGAGCCAATTGATGCATTTTAAGAGAAGTGTATAGGCCAAACTGCTAAAAAATCACAATCAAGGAGAAGTTTTGAGACAATTTTTGTCTAATTGATAATCTGAGAGAGGGGGGGGAGAGAAAACTTAAGTTTACAAATTTTGTCGGAGTGGGCAATCTTTTCATCACATCCGGTTTTTTATGTTTTTAATTTCAGCAAGTGCACTTTTTCCGCCAAGATGAACTTTCTAACAATAAAATATTACAAAATTATACAATTGAGACAACTTTGGATTTTTAATCATTTCTTGAAAGATAGATTAAGTGTTGAGTCCTTTGTTTTCAATTATAGACTATTTAAGCCGTCTTTATGAAGTCTTATATTTAGTGAAGTCTTAATGCCCATGATAGCATTGCAAGTGACAATTATTTTTGATTCGGTTGAAATTAGTTTAATTTTGTCATAACTTGCAAACACTGTCAACTTTGTTGTGTTTTGAAAAGTGTGGTTTATGAGCTACCACTGTTACTTGGATTTATTTGATTGTATATATTACTGACCATGGCCTCTCAGTGATATAAATTATGACTGCGAGACCTCAATGATTGATAGGCTAAATTTTACTGAAAAAAAAACAAATTACACACTTTCGTATAATTCGCTTTAGAATGTTTTTGTCCTTGCGGTAGTCATTTACTGGTCGTGGACAAGTCAGTATGATATATGCGTGTTGAGAAAAACTATGGAGATATTTAGCTTGCATTGAATTTCGTAAATAGCAATCTAAAAAATTTTCTTCAGAATTTTCGTTTTGTTTTTATTTTGCTACATGGCTCTCCTGTTTTGCATTGCTTTTAATGTTTAATTCTAGGGGCAGCAGTCCTCTAATGATTGGGCGGAAGACGTACCACAATTTCTGTTGAAGCAACTTGACTTGGAGTCGTATCCTCACCGTTTATTTGGAATACAGATTTCAGAATGTTTCTTTTCTCTACTTTTTCTTCTGCTTGAAATTAACACAAAATAAAGGGACTAATCAGATCATTAGCTGGCGATGTTTGATACTAAGTATTCGAACTATTCGCTGTTTTTTGGCCAGGTTTTTTATTCTTTCATTGTCAGACAAAAATTTTTTTGACTTTGTCTATTTTTGTTCCTTTCTATTTCAATAATTTGCAAAACTATTGGCCTACTTGACGCTAATTTATCCCTTCCCTTACTATATTTGCGAAAAAAAAAGAAGTTTCTTAGCTAAACAAACTAAAATCAGGTGAGTCAAAGTTAAAAAATCCGAGAGTCAAAATCCAAAAGGAAACGGGATTAGCGCATAAAGACCATTATACATGCTGACTGCCTAAATTTTGTTTTTTAAAGTCTTATATGCAATTCACATTATTTATCTTTTGAAATACAATTTGCTCTCCATAACGGTTCTATTTTTCTCAAATGGTCTTTCTTCTTGGAACAACCAGTTTTCATAAAACCAAATTTCGTGATTTTTGCAAATTTGCCCCTTTTTTGTAGGTTTTTGTTTTCTTTTCACAGTATTACAATAATGGGCGTCATTTTACTTACAAACATTGTGACCTGCTAAAAATGCAAACGAAGATTTTTATTGTTTTTAGTGATCAGCTTAATAATTAATTGATTGGGGGGACATCGTTTTCGTGCATAATTTTTCGTGCATTTTATTCGTTTTTGCCTGTATTTGTCGTTCTTTTTGTAGTCGTATGACATATTCTGGATAATGAAAGGCCTCAGTCGCTCTCTATTGAGTTATAAAAGACTCTCTCAATGATTTCATTTGATGCGCAATGTTTGTAATCAGTTCGAATTTAATTCTTTTTTTTTTTTAAAAAAAAAGCAATGTTTCGATAAACTTTTGACGGCGCTTTTGCTCCTGTCTACCGACTTGTTGCCAAGTCGCCCTGAGGTAAAATCCCATGTTTTGTTCCAAAAAGTACTGGTTAATTTTCTTAGTATAATTTTTATCTGATGCCATTTTGATTTGGTTATTAGTGGTTTTCAAAAAATGGACAAGGAGTTTTGGTCGTAATTAATATTTGTAACTACTTGATTTTTATTGCCGTCTTTTCTGGTAGTTATATTATGGTAGCCACAGGTCCCATAGGCCCTCTAGAGTAGATTGTTTTATTCTTTTAGTGGTTTGTTGTACTATATGGTGATATGTTAATTTTTTTTATCTCTTCCTCATTTGTTAGACAATTAAGTGAAAAATGTGAATGAGCGGGGTCGGAACTTAATGTACGAACGCATATTACCCAGCCTCCTTGTTTTGTTTTCTACTTTTCTTCATCCAGTCGCAATTGAGGTAATGAAAGTCACTTGCGTTTAGTTTTTGGCTATCTGCTGGCCGATTTTCAAAGAGTGAAACTATTGTTTTTCCATTTAAGCTCAAACCATGTAAAGTTGTTCATTTGGATAGAAAGGAACGGGCAAAAAATTCAAAAATTTTTTATCGAAGTTTCAAAACAACTGAAATTAGAAATTAATTTCTAAAAATGAAAGACTGCTCGCTGCGAATCTTAAAAAACATTCAATTGGTCCATTTTAAAAGTTTTAAACAAAAGATGTTTTTATTTTCACTCTAATTTGATAAATTTAATCATAATGTTTGGAATTCGAAGGTCCTGAGTCATGAATTTTTTTTAGAAATTTTGAGCAAACTTTTTTCATGAATATTTTGGAGGCTGATTGTTCAAATCTAAACTTTGGTTTAGATTTTTTGTCTGCTCTCCACTCATATGATCATATGATCCAATCAAATGGTTTACAAGAAAATTCCATATTCACAAACGATCAAAAAAAATTACCGCGCTCGATCTAATGAGACGCTTAATGAAAAGCTTTATTATGAAGTATATTATCAGACCTAAGTGCATTTATCCTGCTGAATCTGATAAATGGTGTCTGGTCTGTTCATCCTTTTCTTTTTATGGCAATATCATGATACCCAGGTGACTTTCTTTCGTTTCACCTCAATTTCATTCCTTCAAATAGTTGGATTTATTAACATTTGGCACTGTAATCAATCGGCCATGTTTTAGCTGCCCTATGGAACTTGATATGAAACTTTTACAACAGAACGTGGGATCAAAATATGTGCTTAATTATCAGATATATGCTTCTACTGGAGACTGCTGATTTTGATGTGTTAGTTTTCAGGGAAACATACGATTTAACTCCTAGGTTAAATGCAAACATATTCATAAACACACTATTTATTGGCCCTATTTATTGCCCTTTGAATTAAGTTTCATAAAAAACGATAAAGTTTTATCTAAAATTTCAAACCTGAGTTCAATTAAGGCGTTGTGCAAGTCCGCCTTTTCAACAGCTGCAGTCTCCAATCTGTCCTGCAGGCTATTGCACTGTTCCTGCAGTGCCTCAT
>NC_134472.1:21836609-21869109 GCF_964194025.1 Convolutriloba macropyga
AGAACTATTGTACTTCTTGGAGCATTCTGAATATCATTCCATCATTGTTTGAATGGGTCATTCCATCATTGTTGTTCTAGTACTGGGGTTTTGAATTTGCTTCCAAAAACAACTGGATGTTCAACTCGTTGCCAAATTTTGAACGTACTGCTCCAAGAATAATATCGCTTAGATCAGTGTTCACGGTAAAAGGTGATTGAATGTCCAAATGTTTGTGTGTTGACCTGGCAATCAAAACCGCATTCCGTTTTTTGAATGCGATGTAGTGTTCAGGTCTTTAAGCGAACTGTCATGTTGTTGTTGTTATCTGTAGAGGAGGAGTCCCAAACCCAGCGAAAAACTTGATGAAGCGTCTGTGGTAACTACAGAATGCAATAAAAAACATGAGTTCTGGAATTTTGTTCTGACTTTTCAAGTCACGTGCTGCAATGAGTTTGCTCTAATTTGGTGTAAATTCCTCTGGGCTCAATTTGAATCCTAAGTAGCTAATGGACTCCTGAATAGGTTATGGACCACGAATGGCTGTGGACCAGTTTTGGTATAGCACTCTCGGCCAAAAGAGACTGCCATTATCCAGAGGCTAGTTCCATGCTAGAGAAAACTGTGACTCCATGCTATTCATCCAAAATCAGGTCAACTTTTTGGAAGTGGGAAAGTGCTCTTCTTGGTTACCTCGTCAAGTTTTCTGCAGTCAGTTGCTCCGATCTGTCTTGGCAGCAAAACAATCGTTGCACTCACCGGCTTTTTCATGATCGGAGATTTTGCTCTCTCCACCATCTCTTCAATCTTCTTTTTAACAACTGTGATCGTTCCAGTTTCTAGTTTATGCTGAGAAAATTTGATGGGAGTAGTATCGCCGGTGTCAATTTCAGTTTAGACCAAATGTATGTGACCAATTTTGTCGTCGTTCATCGCAAAAACGTCTCTGATTTTTCCAAGCAGATTTCTTTTGTCGTCGTATTTTTGGCTTTGATCTGGAATTGCCAAGGAATTTGCTCTAAGTCCTCTTCACAAACTGGGATCAGATATGTGTTTCCGGAATTGCAGTTCTCAGTTGAAATAATTAAGTTTAGATCAGCAATAATACTTAAAATAAAATTGAAGATGTGCAGAATTCGCCGGACTTCAGTTCCCAACCAAACCAGTCGAGTATTAGCCCACCTTAATGGAACGCTAAGCCCGTGCTCATCAAGTTTTCAGGATAAGGGCATAACTTGAAGAGTCTACATGGTTGATTTGTCCAAAGTCTATGAATTAACCTAGTTGCCAGTCTTTTACGAGTAGTCAGACCGACCCTCATTGTAGCTGCACTATTCGTCTCGTTGAAGGAGCGCGGCCAGTTAAAAATCCGATAAATCAATTGGTTGGTTTATCGTTATCTTTATAGTCACCCTAATGAAACTATATCTGAATAAAATAAAGTGTACTTAAGGAATTAGTTTGCCCTACGAAATGTGAAGTGAAGTTACTAAATCCTATCTACTGTACAGTGTTAATTTTTTTCAAAAACCAATTTTATTCACGAGTCACCTTCTGTTAATTGTTATTAATTTTCTAAGTGGTCCAGATAACTAGTGAGAAATTCCTTATAAAGCCAAATAACTAAAGTTTTAGTCTAATCTTACTGAATACAAGTTTCAATCCCTTATAAATCGAGCAGTCCTGAGTTCGGACAAGCGGGAACTTGTTTTCTAAGATAGCTTAATTACCAACTCTAGCTAACTGGATACACTAATTTCAACAATAATACTGATCAACAACAAATATCACTGGGATCTGCTAACACACTCGTTTCTAATCAGTATTCGATTAAAACAAGTCTGAAAAACAAAAAGCCCTTTCGGGAAGAGTTCAAAGAAGATAAATTGTAACTGATATCAATAGTCCCTAATGTTGCGCTCTCAGATTTGGTCTCCCGGGTGAGAATTTGAAGGCTGTTGTAGAATTGAATCTTAATCTGAATCAACATTTACTTTTCCAATCTTTCTCAGCAGTTTAAGTTACTTTGGCTTTATTTATTATCTTTGAGGTTTGACTTTGAATTCGCTTTGGTTTTAGAATACATCAAGGGCAGTAGTAATTTGGTTCTGTCGCGAAATACATTCAAGTTAAATGTTTGGTTCCTCTATTTATATATATGTATATATATATATATATATATATATATATATATATATATATAATTATACATCTATATATATAATATATATATATATATATATATACATATATATATATATATATATATATAAATATATATATATATATATATATATATATATATATATATATAATTATACATCTATATATATAATATATATATATATAGTCTGTTTTAGGCCTTCGATCCCTATTTCTGTAGGTTGCAACAAAAGGGCAGTTGATGTCATGGAGGTCCTTTTGGACAACTATATCGTCTCTTCTTTCTTACTAACCATTAACATTCGTTTTCTAACTTCCGCTTTCTCTGTGATTTGCACTTTTGGGCTTGCTATTGAGAGATACATATACATATGTCTGGCTGAAAGAGCACATGCTTTGATGCAGAGAAAAATACGTATCTGGCTTCTTATCACAGCAGTTGTATCGCCGATAGTTGCAACAATTGCAATATCTGTCTTTAATTTTGTGCCTCAACGCAGTGTACAATCTTTACGCGTTTGAAAATTCGCTGAAAAGCGCTGAAGAGCTTAATTTTTGCTCTGGCCGTGAAAAGGTCGTGCTTCATCAGAATTGTGTATTGAAGGACTTTCAATCGACCCATGAAAAAAAATTACCAACATATCTAGGATGCTATTTATCTAGTTATAGTCTATATTGAAATTGGGATCTTTTTCGTTTGTGCCCCCCCCACCCAGTACGTCATGTACCACCCAGTTACAGCACGTGTCATTACACATTAAATCATTATGTAAAAATATGGCAAGTGCGTCTGGGGGGTGCAAATAATATGCACCCACTAAGCTGGGAGGGGGGCGCAAACGGAAAAGATCCTGAAGTTGTCACAAAAATGCGCTCCACCATCAATGCAATTTTTAGACCTATTTATCAGTCTGAATATAGATTGCTACAAACTATACAATTGCAAACCCTATTGATGGAATTTTTTCATACGATTATGCTACCCAGATTCTTGCAATTGGTTGCACAAATTTCAAATACCTGCAAAAATCGTGCAGAACATAAATTTTGTCCAATAAATAGAACTCTAATTCTTGTTCTGCAGGCGTGTTTCAGACTTTTTTGCTGACAAAATAAAATATCCACCTCCAAATGATTCTTTGTTGCCGAACAAAAAATCAAACATCATTTCGCAGAAAAATAAAGTAATCCATCAATTTTTTGATAATCAAAAATATGCTTAGATGACAGATCTGGAACAGGAGGTGAAAAGCGTCTAACAGGCACACAAAACCCTAAACACGCCGTAATAACGCTTCATAACACAGTCACTACAGTTTATTGTGTGCAAATTTGAGATCAACCAAAACGACCAGGTTACCTTCTTTGTCTTCTAAGTTTTTAGCATTTTTCAAATAAAAGCTATGGCAAAATAGGTAACTGGTAGTGCATTAGGATGTCAGAAATACAGAACCTTTGCATAATACATAGATTTTGTCTTAAGAAGTGCACTTTTTACCGGGTTCAAATTTTTATCACGTTCTCGAGACCTGTACCATTTCAGAATAGCACACCTGTCAAATTGGGATGGATTACTTCGTCCATTTTGCACATCATTTTTCACAAATTGTAGGCTAATAATACATGTAAAGTTGGCTTAAAAGATCAACAATGGTTTAGAAAAAGATGTTTAGAATTTGATTAAATATTTTGGCGTCAAATTTCACAAAATAGCCAAATTGGCCGTATTGCGTAACTTGGTTACAAAATTTGTCACTCAGATTCCGCATTTTGAAATAAAGATTTTCCCCTAGCTTGTGGTATCCAATTTCCATACGCTGCGTCCCCGTGACTCCACAACAAGCCAGTAATTAATGTTCTTTTGAGTAGCTAGTGATCCGACTGCGAAAACTCTTTGAAAACAACTAAGTGAGTCGACAGTAACGGAATAGTCAAACTACTATGTTTTGAAATAGCTTTTGAGCGTTATGTTTTTGATTAAACTGTATGTTTTATTCAAAAGAACAACCAAATGCAAACAATTTTGACAAAAAGTTTCCATTTTATGAGTTATAAAATTTTAAATACCATTACAAAAACAAGTTTTTTTATGATTTTCAGATACAGTGGGTGTAATAAATTTGAAAAACTCCTAAGCCAAGCGGAAAAGACCAGCTTAAAAAATTCTTAAAAAAGTCAGAATCAGCTAAATTATACTGGTGTTTCATTTGGCGAAGAATGATTGATTGCGTTTATGGTTTCTGAAAAATCCGTTTGTATGAGAGCTGATCAGTAGTTATTAATTTGCTGAAACATCCTTTTTTACAAAAATTGATCAGATACAACCAATTTCTGAAAAAACCTTCGGTGTGAAAAGCGGGCAGTCAATATTGATTTTTGAAAATTCTCTCGGATAAATTTTCAGTAATTGTTTCTATCTCACCCTCAGATGCTCATGATCAGATTCCAAAAAAATTTTTACGCCATTCACACCAAGCTTCGATTATTGAGTTGAGCAAAAGGAAGAATCAAACATTATTACAAAATACAACAAAAAATCATTATTCCGTTAATTCAGGAATATTTCCTCAGCAAATACAAAAACAACTACTATATTATCCAAAACTCCATTAAAGAATCTGGGCTGCAATTAAAACTAGTTTTGAAGATGCCTTAGTGCCGATTGCGCAAAATCAACACCGAAGAGATAATTTCAAATTATCATAAAGAAGGGTACATGCTTAATTGAGGAATATGGTGACATATTTTGTCGCCATGTTCAACAATTTTAAAGTCTTGCTTTCAACAAAACAAAAAATATGACCAAAAATTTTGAGAAAGATATGCTAACAAAATTTGTCATCATAATCCAAAAGAAGTTTTTTTGTGAAATTTCTCTTAATCTAGTTCAAGTTTCATTTGATAGGAGACCTTGTCTGCAATGATTTCATGCATAAATGAGCCCAGCAATTTAAACAGGTTGTCAAAAAACCTTACGCAACAAATTAGACAGTTGCAATTCACGGGCGCACATGCGTCAAAAAGGAGAGTAAGTCAATCAATCTGAAGATTTTATTAGAATAAACTAGCACAAAAATATTCAAAGATGTGTTTTCAAAACATTCAAGGGTAAAATGAGTCGTCAAAATATAGTTTGAACAAGAAATCGAACAGACCGCGTTTTACCAACGAATTGCGACAAGATGCTCAACTTATCTTATAGTTCCACTTAAATAATTAAAGAAAATATATATGTTATGTGAAACCAACATGAATTCTACTTGAAGGATCAAAATTAACAATTCAAAAGCAGTGTTGTCAAAAAACTTTTGAAATTGAGCATACAACTGAAGATCCTACTTATAGTCTATTAAAAAAATGTAACTTAGATCAGGCTTACCATAATTTTTTATCCTGAAAAAATGTGAACATCAACGCCTAAGCAAACTGACGCAATTTCTGTGCTGCAATACATGTGTGGCCCAACGCTTAACCTGTGGAATTGATATAACACTGACATTGAAAGAGAAAACGCAAACTCGATTGTTTCATGTATTTCTTAATCTGCTGTCGAGTCAGAATAGCAACTTCTTGAAACGTTAAGTCCCTTTTCTTCTCATATTAGTTTACTTTATGCGGTGGTTGCGCCAATCACAGTTGTTGTAGTTGTTGAGAGCAGTGGTGGTAGCTTGTCAGTCAGCAGGAGGTGTGTCAGTCTCTTGACTCTCATGCTTGTTTGATTCGGGAGGCATACTAAAGGGCCTGAGGACGAGTTTGATGAAATCGTTCGTTCAGATCACTTTGCACTCATAACTGAAATGTGTGAGGTCAAACTCTGAAGATTTAATGACCCTGATTTTGCCGACTGCGTGCGTGATTATTCGTTTGATTGCTCAGAGTATTTCAAAAAATTCATTCAATGTGAATGGTTGATTCAGGGATGCCTCGTCTTCTTTTTTTAATTCGCAACCTTTTTGGTTGGCAGCAGAGGCGCCCGAGCAGTCAGCACACATCGTGGTTTCTCTGGGCAAAACGAAGTCAACCACTCTGTGATTGCCACGACGTCTCAGGCAGGGGGCTTTTTAGGAACACCTATTTGCCTTGTGATCAAAGCCTGGCACTGATAGCTGATCAAAACCAGTGTTTTCCTGGTTTCGCAACCTCACAAGGTGAGTTGGCGCTTAACTGGCTTTACTGCTGATGCGCACTAAGTTCGTTTTTAATGGGTAGATTTTGCTGATAACTGCTTCTACATCGTTCAGATTTTGTCCAGTCCTAGTCCAACTATCACAAAGCTATGTTTCTCTTCATAGTTGATGGTGATCTTTCGATCTGCGGGAGCAAAAGCGCCCAGACACATGCTTTGGGTAGAAGTGAGGGCCTTCTCAAAAATCTCTACAGCTGGCTTTGTAGCTTGCTTTTCTGTGTCATCGAGTGGAAAAGAGTTGCGGAAAGGAGTTCGGTTGAATGAGAAAATGCATTTTAAAAATGCAACAACACTCCAAAGCCAGTTGGCGCATTTTTTACGCAATAGGTGTTTCACAGCAAACATAAGGAAAAAAGTTTTTTGCATAATGCAATACAGATGTTACACTATGTTTAAGAAGTATGAGATTTTTTATATCATTTAAGAACACATTTAAATCAATTTGTAACTAATTTCGTGAAGTTGTCAAACACTGATTTCACTGCACTAATTTTATGTCGATGAGTTTGGATTGCTGCAAAACGCACTCTTAAAAAACCTGGGAATAAGTAAGCAGATTTTGGTGCAAAAATAATTTTTGTGTAGAAATTTACTACTATTGCAAAAGAACTTTACTTGGAGAACCCTCCCAATTCTCCATTTACAGTTGAGGCTCAATCTGTGTTGCAATCAATTTGTCAAGGAACGCAAAAACGCTTCCCTCAAACGGAATTTTTTTTTACCACTTTCAAAATATATGATCCTATATTCAAAAGGACTGCTTAAGTTTTTCGTTGCTTAGTTTTTGGACGCCGTAATCCATTGAATCAGTAGCTTAAGGAAATGAATAAAAATTTGCCCAATTCGTTTGTAATTTTTCTGTCTGAAACATTGGTGACATCAAAAACGATAACCCATTTTGGTAAATTAGTTTACTTCAAATGCTTGAAATAAAATATTCAAGTTTTCGGGAACAATCAAGAGAGTTTTATTAGTTTGGCTAATTTGCTAGCTGCTAAGTACAGTTGATGAAGTTTACCTAGCTTTTTTTTTACTAATCTGTGCTCAATGATACAAAAAACGGCGGTGAAAACCAATTGGGAAAATAGACTTTTTTGTCTGCTCACAGTTCTGGTGCCCAGGAATAAAGCAGTAAAACTGAAATTGTAAAATTTAAATATAATTGCTATCGTGTTCTTCTATGTCTCACTGTACTTATTGTATTTAAGAGTTTCTCAAAGTAGGAAAAGGCTCAATGTTAAACCAAACATAAAATAGCTGACATTTGGGGTTCTCGCGGAATAAAATTCTGAAACATTTGGAACATCTGTGGTTCTCGCGGTTTAATTGTTTTTTGAAAATGCTCATCAAAAACTGATGAAACAAATGCAAAAATTATAGATTGTACACTTGAATCTAGACTTACGAAAGTAACAACAACAACAACGAATATAAAATTATGACTGCAATAGACTCTTTGCTTTTTGCACTTTTGCTACTGATAGTCTTGGCAACAATTTACCTATACCGCAGAATAGTAATAAGGCTGCAATCTTCAACTGTATCAACTAAAAATAACGAACGAAACAGAACTCTAATTCGTCTCTTCCTTGCAAATGGCATTTTATGGGCTGTGTTACGAGTTCCGTCGTATATTGTGTTATCGATAGTGTTCGGATTCAAAGGAGTAATTCGCAACCGTTTTTTGGAACACGTTTGCAAAAATTGTTCTCCTTCCGCTGATATAAACTCTGGCTGTTCGGATCAATGCTTTCATGATTTTCAAAAATACTCTTTTTTAGCAGTTTCAATATCCGAATCTTTAATCGACTTTAACTCGATTGCCAATTGCGTTATTCTCATTATGCTCACAAAGCAATTTGCCGACAAGTTCTTGATAGTTATTCGATGGGAAAAACTGTTAAAGTGCATAAAATTGTCACAAACTAATCAATAATTAATTATAACACACAAAAAAAGTTAAGGTAATTTTTCCTTAACAAAGTTAAGAACTTTCGCTTTGGTATAATCAAGGTAAACGTAACAACCTTAACTTCATATTTATTTGAGTCAAGTTAACTTGAGTAAAGGCGAGTTCAAGAAAGTCAAATTTACATTAACTAATGAGGTGTTTAGTTATTTTTAATGGTAAAATTACCTTAACTTAGTGTGTACCCTAAGCGAAAGTATTCAAAAACAAACTGAATGAATTCTAACCTATTCACAGTTATAATTGAGTACTTCCCCTGACTATTGAAATTATCATTGTATTTACGCAACATATATTACTCAATGCCAAAATACCCATATTGTGCTGAAATTTCCAATATCATAATAATCAATCAATTCAGTTTCAATTAACCCAACTGATTTTTGTATTCACATTTTTGTTTTCGATTGTCTAGGATGGTTGTCTAAAATGGAGAATGATTTTCCCCTAAAAAAATAATCAAATTCTGTTGTTTTTTATATCAATTAGTTCCTTTTACTCATGACTTCTAAATTGCTCGATTTAGAGAAGCCAAATAAATCGGTCATTAATTTTTGTTTTAAATTGCAAAACCACATAAAAATTCGGCTGAATTAATTTAATTCCCTGTCGTATTGAAGAAGTGTGCCCAGTAAAATTATTTTCTTTACCGACATTTTTGGGGCAGGAGCTATATGCTCAACTGGGTTTTTTGTTCAATCAATTTTTGCGGATCGATATTTTCTTCGTACAGAGTTTTGAGTAGTATAATTGGAAAGCTTGTCAAAACTAGAATTTCAAAATAAAACGATGTTTTTGAGTTTCCGTTTACCCAGAGACTTGCGGGGGTTTAAATTTTGTGAAGCTAAGACTAACTTTGCTTGTTTAGTTCACATTTTTTTTAAAAAAATTTTTGCTAATTCAAACCATTTTTAGTTAAAAAATATATTAAAACTGGTTTCACGCATTAAAAAAAGAGAACTCTTTTATTGAGAACCATGTGTTGTAATTATAATTTGGAGAATCTAATGTTTTAAATATAACTTTAGCTAAATTTTTAAAACCTCAGAATTTTTTTTTCTTAAAAAAGAATCTCTTGTCAAATTAGCGATATCAGTAACATTCGGAATGTTTTTGTTTTAATCGACAATCAGCAAAGAAAGACTCATTTTGGTCTAGTTGTGGAACTTTGCGATTCAGAAATTATACCGATTGTAATAGGGTGCTGAACTGTTTCAAAAAATTTTGGCTTCTCATTCTTATGTTAGTTACTGGCCAGAATGAGTTTCAAGACCAAACTCAAAATTGACAAGTCAATTTTAGTTACAAAAGAGGGTCAATGAAAGTACAAGATAATTTCAGTCCAAATCATTTGGTTTCTTGTTTCAAAAAGTCGGCTGAAATAATTTAATTCCCTGTCGTATTGAAGAAATATGCCCCGTAAAGTTATTTTCTTTACAGACCTTTTTGGGGGAGGAGCTATAGGCTCAACTGGGTTTTTTGTTCAATCAGTTTTTGCGGATCGATATTTTCTTCGTACAGAGTTTTGAGTATCATAATTGGAAAGCTTGTCAAAACTAGAATTTCAAAATAAAACGATGTTTTTGAGTTTCCGTTTACCCAAAGACTTGCGGGGGTTTAAATTTTGTGAAAGTAAGCCTAATTTTGCTTGTTCATTTCACATTTTTCAAAAAAAAATTTGCTAATTTAAACCATTTTTGGTTAAAAAATATCATAAAATTGGTTTCACGCATAAAAAAAGAGAACTCTTTTATTGAGGACCATGTGTTTTAATTATAATTTGGAGAATCTAATGTTTTAATTATAATACTAGCTAAATTTTTGAAACCTCAGCTTTCTTTTCTTTTTCTTAAAAAAGAATCTCTTGTCAAGTTAGCGATATCAGTAACATTCGGAATGTTTTTGTTTTAATCGACAATCAGCAAAGAAAGACTCATTTTGGTCTAGTTGTGGAACATTGCGATTCAGAAATTATACCGATTGTAATAGGGTGCTGAACTGTTTTAAACAATTTAGGTTTTTCATTCTTACGTTAATTACTGACCAGAATGTGTTTCAAGACGAAACTCAATATTGACAAGTCAATTTTAGTTACAAAAGAGGGTCAATGAACGTACAAGATAATTTCAGTCCAAAGCATTTGGTTTCATGGCTTCAAATATTCGGCTGATTTAATTTAATTCCCTGTCGTATTGAAGAAGTATGCCCAGTAAAGTTTTTTTCTTTACGGACCTTTTTGGGGGAGGAGCTATAGGCTCAACTGGGTTTTTTGTTCAATCAGTTTTTGCGGATCGATATTTTCTTCGTACAGAGTTTTGAGTAGTATAATTGGAAAGCTTGTTAAAACTAGAATTTCAAAATAAAACGATGTTTTTGAGTTTCCGTTTACCCAGAGACTTGCGGGGGTTTAAAATTTGTCAAGGTAAGCCTAGCTTTGCTTGTTTAGTTCACAATTTTTAAAAAAAAGTTTTGCTAATTTAAACCATTTTTGGTTAAAAAAATATTAAAATTGGTTTCACGCATAAAAAAAGAGAACTCTTTTATTGAGAACCATGTGTTTTAATTATAATTTGGAGAATCTAATGTTTTAATTATAATTTTAGCTAAATTTTTGAAACCTCAGCATTTTTTTCTTTTTCTTAAAAAAGAATCTCATCAAATTTTATTAATTAGCCCACTTTGTCCAGTTTGACTTGCATTGCACACAAAAAAACTTCTAATACAATCTTCAAATACTGAGAATAGGGTTTGTTTTACCTCTGGTTCCCATGCAAGTTTTCTGTAACTATCAACATTTTAGCGGTTATTTTATTTAGCGGTTAAATTAGCTTCCGTTATTTTAAATCGATATTTAAACAAATTGCTAATTGCACCATTTAATTTTGATATGAAAATTTTTCGTTTGCAAAACAAAATACGCAAGTATTTGTAACAATTGCGTTTTTAGCAGTCACGCAGTCATAGCAAGGTCACTGCACACATAAAAACTGCTAATACAATTTTCAATTACTCAGATAAGGGCTTGTTTTACCTCTGGCTCCCATGAATGTTTTCTGGAACTATAAACATTTTAGCGGTCTTCCATTAATTTAAATCAATATTAAAAAAATTTCTAATTGCTTCATTTAATTTTGATATGAAAATTATTCGTTTGCAAAACAAATTACGCAAGTATTTGTAAAAAATGCGTTTTTAGCAGTCACGCAGCCATAGCAAGGTCATTGTTGGTCCAATGGTTGATTTTTGCAATGAAAAATGTTTTGGATTGTATTTTTTGAGTCTCTCCCTTTCCAAAAAACTCATTCGCATTTTTTGTCCCGAATAGAGGCAATTCTAGTTTAATTTAAGGGTTGAAATAAAAAGAGATCCCATTTTTGTTCAAATAAAAACCAATATATACATATTGTGTTTTCTGAGTAAAAATCATGGTTTTGATGGCTCCGAAAAATTGTTTCCTTAAATTTTTAATGATTTCTTAAATTTCGCCAGCATTTAATGTTTTTTGTAACCATACGACTGATTCTAAAAAGAACAGATTTCTAATTCGGTATCTAAACAGCTGTTAAAGGAAATATCTAAGGCTTTCTGGATAAAATTTTGATATATTGACTTTTTGTCAAATTAGCGATATCAGTAACATTCGGAATGTTTTTGTTTTAATCGACAACCAGCAAAGAAAGACTCATTTTGGTCTACTTGTGGAACTTTGCGATTCAGAAATTATACCGATTGTAATAGGGTGCTGAACTGTTTTAAACAATTTTGGCTTTTCATTCTTATGTTAGTTACTGACCAGAATGAGTTTCAAGATCAAACTCAATATTGACAAGTCAATTTTAGTTACAAAAGAGGGTCAATGAACGTAGAAGATAATTTCAGTCCAAAGCATTTGGTTTCTTGGCTTCAACGCCTTTTGCCTAAAATTATTTGAGAAAATTTGAGTTCCACCTGTATTTTTTGTTATTTTTTAGTCATTTGACTTTGGCTCACTAAAAACTTTTCAAGAAATCGTACCGGGCACATATTTTACTTTAGATTTGCAATTTGTTGAGAGTTGCGCAGTGAGCCAAAACCGATTGTGACTCGGCGGATTTCATTACATGCTCTCCGTGAACAGAAGCAAGATGGAGTGAAAATTCTTTAAAAGCATATGTTTCTGTGCTGAGATTAGGCAAAATGGGACTGCTTGCAGTTAAAAAGGGTCTAAACCATGGATGTGTCTGATTGCTGTTGCATGCGTTGTTCCGTTTAATGAAACTGTGTTCATGCTCACTCTTGAAATGAACGTTTGCAAACTATTGGTTTCTGTGTCCAACCTTTGATAAAAGTGTCCTTAGATGTTGCTTGAGTATGACCACTGATAGTTGACATTGCTCCGGAATTTTGATTGCCGTTTGTGCGCCCTTTTCTTCGGTTGATTGCGAGCACTTTTTGTTGTTTGATTTATAATTCCAATTCAGTTAGATTGTGATTGTTTCAAGTTATATCGATGTGTATCCGAAATGATGAATACCTTACAGCTTGTTAGAGGGACAACTTTTTAGAGTCAGACAACTTTTTAGAGGGGTAAAATGTTTTCATGTATACTTTGAGACAATTTAGACAAAAATTGTGAAAACTGAACCGCTATTGACGCTCACTGACTGGTTTATCTCAGTACAAATTCCAGCGACCAAAATTGGGATTTCTTGAACAATTGGCGGCACGGACTTAAAAAAATGTTGCCTTTTCTCAGTTTCGAAGATTGAACACCTTCAATTGTCTAATTTCTGCTGTCTCTGAGATGAAACACCTTCACTAGCAGCAACATTCAAACTCATCGAGTCAAAAGATGTGTATTTCCGAACCATTGATTTCAATTTCGGCTCCAGCTCAGAAGTGAGGCTTTCCAGTTACATGAGGCCAGAAATGGAATTGAATTTGCACTGAAAGTCTTCTTACATCACTAATCTTGTTTTGAGGGAAATTTTTTTCTGACTGGCATGGTGGACATTTCAGCAAATTTGTTGCAAAGCTTGTTAAAAAACGATGAATGCGAATGCTGTTTTCTTGGTTTTTGGGCGGAATTTTTGTTGAATGATTGATTGCCTTCAATCAGTTCCACTTACAGCCACATTACAGTGGATCTTTACTTGGTCAGGTGAGTAGAGTCACAGGTAGTTCGAGCATGGACCTCCGCTCCTTTTCGCTTGGTTCGCAGCTGTGAGTAATTTGTTTTCACTATATTGCTGATTAATTTGTCAAATACGATCCTAGATGATGCGCCAAAAGCTCAATCCACAATGAGTGAACCCGCTCTTTTTGTAACGGCAGCCTTTTGATGGTTTTGTGTGGGTCATCAGTTTCGTTTCTTTGTTGTTGATCAAGGAAAACCTTTAATCTCTGCTGTTGCATGAGTTGTGTTTTATAGCATGGTCCGTTTTTTGTTCTGCTCGTCAGAAATTTGTTACTCTGTTTTTGGATTTTCGTGTTCCGTCTTAGGCGTCTACTTTTGTATTGAAATTGTTTGCAACTATTTTCAAGAATGTTTATAACTATGTTTATACATATGTTCAAACGTTATGAGCGGTTAACCGTGGTTCGGGGTTTTTTGTTTTATGTCATCTTTCTTGAATGCTCTTTTCAATGTGCTTTATGTATTCTCATCGTAGTATTGATCATTTGGTCTGATCATAGTTCCAAAAACACATCGCAACCTAGGAATGATACGGTTTGAGCTTTTATAATATTCACCTAGTACAAAATCTTTTTGCAATTGCGTGTCAGCTGGTGCAAAAGTGTTAGCAGAATTGGTTAGTGTGTACTTTTAGAATGTAACAGTGATCTGTTCAAACCCACGACTGTTTTTACGCAATTTCACTAGAAATGTAGGTTTAGCTGGAGTTAGCAAAAAGATTTAATTTTTCGGTCATAGCGCTTGTTAAAACAGAAAGTGCCATAATCTAGTGAAGATCAGCCTTAGCTACGTATAAGAATTTCTTCGGATATTCCCGTCTAAGACTTATTCGTTGATCCAGGAGAGAGCCCACACTTTCACCTTTGGCATGGACTCGAAAATTACTGAGCGGACTCTATTGGTTCGGTTTCAAAACCAAGAACCCACTGTTATAGTTTCCTGCTTCTGTCAAGCTTGAAAGAGACTACTCTTTCAGAAGATTGTTTTCTGTTCAGTGATAGTGTATATGTTAGGTAGATTGCCTCCCGGGTCCAGGAAGAATTGGAAAAATATGTAAGATAAGCGGTGAAAAGTTGTTTTTTTTCACCGCAATTTTCGTACGTAATTTTGCGGTGAAATGCGGTGAAATTATGTAATTTCACCGCTATAGTAAGCGGTGAACTTACAAAAAGTCACCTCATTTCACTGCCGTTACAAGGGTTTGAACCTCTCACCTCCAAGATGTCATCCACTCTTCTTCCACTGCGTCATCTCTCACTAACGTTTAGTGTTTTTGTTCACTCTTCTTTCTGTAAAACATGCGGGGTGAATTTTTGTAAGATTTGCAATTTTTAGCGGCGAAATGGCATATTTTATTGGTGATTTTCAGTAAGTTCACCGCTAACTCTAGTAGTGAAAATACATTAATTCACCGCTTAGAAAAAAGTGTCAAAAAGATGTAAGATTAGGGGGTACTTTTAGGGGGGGGGGGGGGGGGGGGGCTTAAATCGAACAATTCCTCCCTTACTCCCCATTCACTGTTGATCTCACACAATTTTAACACTTTTTTCAGAGCGGTGAATTTATGTAAATTTATATTTTGCAAAACAAAGTTATATAGTTTGCAGCGAAAAATTTAACATTTCTCGGTCGGTTCACTCACTTGTTGTTAGAGTTATTTATTTCGCAACAGAAGTATTCTGGATTTTGCAGAGAATTAAAAGGCTGATGGTTTTTGGTGTAGTTTGTCTACTGCCGTCCACTTGCAGGAGTGAATTGATTCTTAGAGTGCTTTTTTCACGCTTCACTTATTGATTTTCACATCTCTGACATTAAAAACCGGCTTTATTTCTTTGAAAATATAGGATGAGTTCTGATCATCACGCTTTAAGATATTAGCTTCCATGTTACGAGAAGGCTCACAATTATATTTTGTGTTTGGGAAAAACGGAAAGGAACCAAAACCTAATTTGAAAAAATGGCCAAAGTAATGCGAGGTGCCTCGAATCAATGACCATAACAAACAGTTTGATGAAACATGATACTCTCAAACCTGTCGATGAGTTTGTCCTCGGAGTGTCTGTAGCTCTTGACAGCCAACTTCATCTTCTTGAAGTCAGACACCACTCTCTCCAAGTCCTTCATCTCCTTCACCACTTTGAACGCCTTCTCAAAGTCGTCCATCATCAACACAAACACCTACCATTGCACAACCATTATAACACAAGACATCTTTTTTGAGGTTCCTCTTCGTTGGTTGTTGTAAAGTTGATGTGGTTACTGTTAGTATTACTGTAACCCTCGACAAATAGAATCAATCATTTTCAATATATTTAGTCGATTAAAGCGCGGTATTGGTCAACCAAAATATTTCCCCGAAAAAATGGCAACAATATATCGTTTAAAAGACCCCACTTCAATTTAGTGAATCAGTGCATATTATCATTTGCACTCCAACTTTTAGTGGGTGCATATTTATGCTTGGAATCCCACAGCTAAATAGGTGTCAGTGCATGTTATTTCCCAGTTGGAGGTGCCAGACCCATCAGACAACTCGGGCGCGCACCTGTTATTTCTGCCCTCCAAGTTACATAGTCTGATGTATCTCAGGAACCTCACCACACTTTGGTTACAGAATAGTTTGAGCGCCTTCTCAAAGTCATCCATCATCAAGAATAGTTCGATCAGAGACTAAAGTGAGCGCCACGGAATCTGCTCAGAGACAGTTTCGAGCAAATGTGGGTCTGATGAGAGACAATTTTGAGCGCAAGTGGGCTGATCAAAAACAGCTTTGAGCCAAAGTCTGTCTGGTCAGAAACAATATCGAGCGCATTTAAGTCTAATCAGAAGTGGACTCAAGCGGACCTCGACTGCAGAAAGAATTTCGAGCAGTTGAGCGCAGTTGAGTCTGATCAGTATTCATTCCGGTCGGGGATGGACTGATCAGAGATGGTTTCCGTCTGGGACCCTGGGACCTCAGTCCGTTTTGCACATATCAAGCGCTCATGCTATGTAATTGACTCTTCAGCGACGCTACACATTTGCCATTAAATCTTGCGGAAAAAATAAGAAGAGTGAACTCTGATGAATTCTAATTTATGATTTTTTTCTCTATTGAAAAAGATTTTTCACTTTATCCCCTATGTATCAAAAATTTCCTATCTGTAGAATTTGGGAAATGCTACTTTTCTCACAAAAGTGTCGCATTTGAAGTGGATTCAACTTTAATTTCGAAAATTGGTTAAAATAGGATTGTTAGTAAGACTGTTGGCTTGCAGTTCAAGGTCATTTGACAAACCAGACACTTATCGAACAAAAAAAGGGGTTTCTTGAGTGGGTGCAACATTGATTTTCTGAGGGGGACCGAATTTATTAAAATGTTTATCATTCGGTATTTAAATCAGTGTGGTCAAACCTGGTAGGGAGTAAGTGCATTCTTGGGGCAAAATCCACGGTGGTCACTTTTGGGGAATTTGATTTATAGATACCGTGGGGGGACTTTACTTCCAAATAAGGCTTAAGTTCTTGAATTCTTAGTTTGACCGATTGATTATTTGGTAGCGTCATAAGTCTGATTCTGCTTTTGTTTTAGTTTGATAAGCTTGAATAGAAGTCAACAATGTATAGAGAAGGCGTTCAGGTCATTCAATTTTTCATTTCAAATCATAACAAACTTTACGTAAGACAGGCATAACTAATGTGGTCCATAATGCGATGTCAACAGATTCTTTTGTTTTGATCTTTCTTGTACGTTGTTGTTTTATAAGTTAATAAGGAGTAGAGTCACAACATTAGCAAAACAGTACCATATCAGAGCTGAAGCTTAGAAGTTGACCTGTAGAAAAGTTTTGATACCAAAATCATTGTTGAGAGAGTTGAACTGACTTGATCAAATAGAACGCCGGTTTGCCCGATTGGAAATCAGACCACTTGAAAACACCGGAGAAACGCAGTTAGATCAAGTGGACGAATTGAGAGCTTGTAGAATTGAAAGAATAGTAGCTGTTAAGTTATGAATTTAGCTTCAAATTTAAAGGTGTGAACCATCTTTTCTAATGAAACTCTGGTTGAATTTTGATGTGATTTTGTGAGCTTTTACATTTCTTTTTTATTCATTTGATGTTATTTGATTGTTCAAATCAATTCATTTTTCCCAACTAGAGGTACTTACAGCCGCCAGGAGCAGTTTGGGGACAACATAATCCTTCAATAGAAGTCTGAAAGCCGTCAAAACACCCCTTTCAATTTCTTGAGTTTTGGGCGGTAGTCGGTCCCCAGCTAGTCAGCCTAAGCAAAGTGCAAATTTCTACAGTGGCGCCCCTGGGTGGGCTCTTGAGATTTCTTGACAGTTGGGGTGGCTGGACTGCTGTGGTGGTTGCAGTAGAACAATAGTGGATTTTGCAAGTGCGATCAAAAAGAGTGAAGGAGAACTTTCTGGTGCGACGACGAGTGAAGAAAACGGAATATGTGGACAAAATCAAATTGGAGGTTGACAGAGAGGGAGAGAAAGAAAGAGGGCGAATGTGCAGAGGGGTTCTCAGTAGAGTTGGAGCTCGACTCATGGCATTGTTAACAATCAGCTTTTCTTGAGATTAGGAGAGTGTTCTGACTTAGTCAAGAGCGTAAGTTGCGTGAGGCTGAGATTGTGCAGAGAAAAGAGTAGTGCATTAGCTCAGTTATTGCACGACCTTGCCCAAGAACAGGAGAATTGTGAGGCAAGGTACAGAGAGTGTTGCGAGTAGAGAGTTAGAGGCTGTCTAAAGAGGGAAAACCTAAGTGACAACAAGTTATTCAAGACTGTCATTGTTAGTAATTGATTATTCTTGAGGAAAGAAGACCACTTCAGAGTATCGAGAAATTGGAACAGGAAATTGGTAAGCTGGTAATTGGCAAGTGACAGTTGTGAGTATAGATTGGAGTAGATAGAGTAGAGTAGAGAGAGATAGATAGAGAGAGAGAGAGAGAGATTCTCCACGCAATTTTTGTTTTCTTTTAATACTAGAGGAACACGGGTTTGAGAGTTTGGCTTTCAGGCAGAGAGCGAGAAAAAGTTTGCAAACGAGGCCAACGGGGGTTCAACAGCAGCAGGACGCTATTGTAGAGTGGCAAAGCTGATTAAATCAGATTAGAGGAGCAGTAGTTACTGAGAGGAGTGGAGGAATAGGCTTCGCAGAAGTGCGAGGTTAAAGGATCTTCTCAGACAGAGAGCATTGATAGACAGAGTAGACAGAGTCAGAGCTGAGGAACACCCAGAATAAGAAAAGAAAAGAAAAAAGGAGATACATAATTATTTAGTCAACATGGATTGGAGTGCATTCCCCTTTGTAGAGTATTTTCCGTCGGAAAGGTTTCCGAAAAGAAAAAGACTGGAAGATGTACTACATTGACGTTGTAGACGTCTTACAAATGAGTAAGGATCAAGCTATTGCGTCAGTGCTTTGTCTATTGAGAGGGTGGGTGTTGCATGTGGTTTCGAATTTGCCTTTCAAGTTCTGTTTTTCGGAAACTGGTGAGTGGTAATTTCGTTAGGACAATAGTTTGATATCATCGAGAAGAAGCTATCTTTAAGTAGGAAAAAACTGCAATCGTAGGGACAGAATTAGAGGTAGAGGAAGAAATGCAATTGAACAACCCAAAAAGTTTGATGAATAAAATGAATTGGGGGATATAGAATTACAGTCTCGAGTTGAAAAAGAAGAGGAGGAAATGCAGCGCCGTGATATAGAGAACAACGAACAAAGAAGTTTACAGGAGGAGAGTACGGAAAAGTTCTTGTCAAAGCTAGAGAAAGTAGTTACGCCAGCAGGTTTTGTCTATTACGTTGACAATTCATCAGCTAACCATGGAGGAGATGACTGTCTCTTCATGAGTGATTCTGACTATGAGGGCAGTGAGAATCAGGAAACTAAGCTTCCTCATGAGTTCTTTGGATGTACTCACAAGACAAGCCTTAAAGTTGTTCAGCTCCTGGCACCTGATTTTTCGTCCCTAGTAGAAGGCGGTGCAGTCGATATGAGAGAGATAGAGTCCATTCATAGAAATTTCGCGAAATTCCTGGCTCATGACAATCATAGAGCGAATTTGATTAAAGAGATTGGCACTCTTAATGACAAAGTCCTATGTTTAATTGAGAGAAGGGGTTTTGCATCTAGTAGAGTTGAAGAGGCGTCTTTTCGAAACGTGAATAAAGTCAAAAGGAAAATTAATGGTTCCGTTTCTCCCGCAAGCGTAAATTGTGGACCCTGGCAAAGTGCAGACTCACAAATAAAAAGGAAGGGAGAAATTTTTCGACAGGTTGATTGGAGTTACAACCCGGTTGACTTAAATAAGAAACGGCTAAAATTGTGTGCAGTTAATTATCCACAAGCAGATACGGCGTTTCAGGAGTTTGAGACAGAGTTAGAAATTACTACACGGGCAGTTGTGGACTTTCAAAATGATAGGAGCGTAGTCCATAGTCCTAAAAATTTGAATAGACGAGTTAGGATTCAAATTAGTTCGAGGGGTTGTGAAATAGACTTCTGTTGGAAAGCAACAGGGGTTTTTGAAGTTACTGAATTGAGCACGTCTAAAGCTGACTATGGTAACATCCCAGAAAACTGCACTTCAGTTGTTTCAGTGGTACATCCAGGAACACTTCAGGTGAACAGAGAATACAAGTGTTGTCCTTAGCTAGAGTCGCTGGGTTGGAATGGGAAAACTCGTCGAAAATTCCTATCGAGGCTTTATGTGTAGCGAATTCCACCAGCAAGCGGGATCAACTCTCTAGCTTCACTGAAGTATTGGAACGATTTGAAGTTTGTCCAGTAAGTGACAAAATGAAAATAAGTGATCAAAAAACCGGAGTGATAGAGACCTGCAGACCTGATTTGGAGGAATGTCCAGAATTACAGAGGGTCTACGATCGTATATTGGGTCATGAGTACCAGTCATGCTTGAGTAGACCCGCGCTTCGGGCCGAACTGAAAAATAACTTGTCTAGAGCTAAAGACGGGTGGACAGAAGATGGGGATGGAGGGGATATTGTCCCGCTGCGGGAGAGTGATACTGAGCGCAAATCGGACGCTCAATAAACCAACATTTTCTTATATACCCCAATTTTAAGAGAAAACCTGAGTGTCTTAATTTGTCATAACAACTGGAGAACAGCTGAAGTGTATTTGGTTGAGGAAATTTTGAGAGCTTTGGAGCTGTTTTTTATGAAGAACCAAATACACTTAAGAGAAGAATTTCCTTTTCAATGCTCAAATCAATAACGAAATGTAGGATATCGAAGAACGACTAGGCGAAGAGGGTTGGTTTTTGAAGACAGCACACAGAATTCTATGCAAAGCGGTTCGAAATTCTTGAAAACGGTGTCGGAAGTTGACATCTGTCAGGAAGTAAAGGCAGAATGAGGCCGACTCAAGTCGCAGTGAGCAATCAGCGGAATCATGCGGCTCATGTAGTGAGGATTTGGGATCCAGGAGTTGTGGTCAGGTGTTAGCCGAAGCGACTGAGTCTTGCAGTTTACTGCAGGACTTAGCAACTGATGAGCGAACTAACTGGCAAGGAAGACAAATTAGAAGTTTGAGCCAACAGCTATTTCACAGCACTAAGGTAGCAGAGAAGTTGATCAAGCCGAGAGTTGCATACGGATTTCTAAACAGCGCTAAGAGGTCGGAGCACGACTTCATCTTATCGTCGAGGGATGACGACCAGAGCAGAGGGGAGGAGTTACATTCGTTGGTTGATTTGAAGTACCTGTTGACAAACGCGATGAGTTTGGTACACAGCAGAAAGGAGGAGACCGGTAATCAGTTCTGCAGTCGGACAGCATTCCGGCTCAGCGGTGCACGGAACACAATATTGAGAGAATCGAATTGGCTTCAGACAATTCAGAAAGAGAAGTGGACGTCGCTGAAGCTGCTGAGGAGAAGATGTTGGAGGAAGAGACCTCCAAATGTGAGGTTGCGGTCCAAGGAAGAGATGGGAGGACATCCCTTCAAGCATGGAAGGGGGGAGATTTTGAGATAGTACAGTCGGTGTCAAAGTCTTCAGCACGATAGGTTCTTCATAGTGCAGTATCTAATCTTGTGTTTCAAATTAGTTTCTGTGTCTAATCAGTGGCCGGTAAAGAGCTAAAGTTAGTCCGAAATTTTGATTAATATTGTTAAGTTTGTTTACGTGGCGAAATAATTGCTTGATTTTTTTATCCAAACTGTATCTGGTAGAGGGTGCCTGGGGTATCAGTGGTTAAACATAGAAACTTGGTTTGTGATTTTTAGGTAGAACAAGCTAGTTGCATATAACTAATCTTGAAATAGTATTAGATAGGTGAGTTGAGCCAATTTAATTGAGCTGATAGTTAATAAATTTTTCAAATGGAGTTTTTGGTGAGATTGCCGGGATATAAGATGCACTGATTCAATGGTTCAACTAATTAATTGTTTTATAGAAAAGACGTAACAGAAAGTGGTGTTGAGTTGCCTCTTCATTAGTTGTTTTATGTGTTGTATCTATAAACAGTGATGAGTTTTTAATTTGCATAATCTTTCTAGTAGTTTTAAGCCATAATTGTGTATTTGAAATAATATGCTTTAAGTTTTATAAATGTTCTAGAATATTACGTGAATGTACTATTAATGCTCATTTGTAGTTAGCGATGGTTCACAAGTAGTCTACTAGGTATAGCTTAAGTGAGTAAGTCTGTTATGATGTGTTGCGCAACTAATACAAAAAGGTATGCATGAAGCAAAACCTAATGATAAGGAGACTAGTTGTAATAACACAAGCAGAACGTTCTTAAGACTAAAATTGGTTAAAATTTAGGTGAAATGCCAGTTTTAGCAAATATTCGGGAAAATAATAGTCTAGAAGGGAGGAGTGTAGAATTTGGGAAATCCTACTTTTCTCACAAAGGTGCCGCATTTGAAGTGGATACAACTTGAGTTTCAAAAATCCGTCGCCATAGGATTGTTAGTCAGGCTGTTGACTTGCAATTCAAGGTCACTTGGCAAACCAGACATTTAATGAGCAAAAAAAGGAAGGATTTCTTACAAGTTGATTGGGTGCAATATTGATTTTCTGAGGGGGATCGAATTTATTAAAATGTTTATCATTCGGTATTTAAATCAGTGTGGTCAAACCTGGTAGGGAGTAAGTGCATTCTTGGGGCAAAATCCACGGTGATCACTTTTGGTGAATTTGATTTGTAGATACCGTGGGGGACTTTACTTCCAAATTAGGCTTAAGTTCTTGAATTCTTAGTTTGACCGATTGATTATTTGGTAGCGTCATAAGTCTGATTCTGCTTTTGTTTTAGTTTGATAAGCTTGAATAGAAGTCAACAATGTATAGAGAAGGCGTTCAGGTCATTCAATTTTTCATTTCAAATCATAACAAACTTTACGTAAGAAAGGCATAACTAATGTGGTCCATAATGCGATGTCAACAGATTCTTTTGTTTTGATTTTTCTTGTACGTTGTTGTTTTATAAGTTAATAAGGAGTAGAAGATTAGCAAAACAGTACCATATCAGAGCTGAAGCTTAGAAGTTGACCTGTAGAAAAGTTTTGATACCAAAATCTTTGTTGAGAGTTGAAATGACTTGATCAAATAGAACGCCGGTTTGCGCGATTGGAAATCAGACCACTGGAAAACGTCGGAGAAACGCAGTTACATCAAGTGGACGAATTGAGAGCTTGTAGAATTGAAAGAATATTAATTCTTAAGTTATGAATTTGTTTACAAATTCAAAGATGTGCCCATCTTTTCTAATAAAACTCTGGTTGAATTTTGATATTCCCAACTAGAGGTTCTTACAGCCAACAAGAGCAGCTTGGGGACAACATACGATCCACTGTTAATTCCAACTCTATTATTCAAAATTTTCATCTTTTTGCAATTGCATCTACCCTTAAACATTGATGGATTAGCGGTGAAGAATTTTTTTTTCACCTCTGCTCCTTTCTTCGTCAATCTTAAACGTTAGATAACTCAAAGAGGAGTCGGACTAACCATTGCATTGTTTTTATTGGAAAAGCTGGGTAAGCAGGCAGTTCCAATCTATACAAGATAATAAGCAGACCTTCATTTACACTTTAGAAAAATTAGCAAACTTCTTTAGGGTTTGCAGTTTAGTGTATGGTTTGCAAAGGTGACAAACTTCTTTAGTCTGGTTTGCAGCTTTGTGTCTGGCTTGGAAGAGGTGACAAAACTTCCGTGACAAACTTCGTGAAAAATAGTCCGAGAACCAAAATACTGAAAGCGTAGAATTTTTTTCACGGAAACGGTTAAGATTACAAAAGAATAAGGAAACTAACCAAAAAAAACTTAATGATTATCTGTATCAAATTTTTGCTGTATACTTAGCTGACAACAAAACTGTCTTTGATTTCTTCATGTAACTATAGAATTGATTGAACTTTCTTTTGCTTGTTCGTAAAATTTTTAAATACTTCTCATTGGGATTCTTCGAAAGAGCTTGAGCAGGTTGCATGAAGTCCTTTTGTATTGTCTTGTTGTTGATGAACTATGTTGACTTTAAATTAGACTATATTTCATCTAATGATATTCAATATATTCAATATTCAATATAATGACGTCAAAGGTTCTTTTGAGAGATGTAAATCCGTGAAGCGAAAAGTTAATTTTCTGTTAATATAGTTGAGTGAACAACTGGCTCAATTCTGCAAAAAAGTTAAAAAACGTTAGTCTCACCTTTCACTGGTGAAAACAAATACTCTAAAGAAAAACAAAATCAACTAACGTCGGGCGAATTGCTCTCAAACGACGAGCGAGCGGTTGGTTTCTACAGTAGCTAGCCACAGTTTAGTGAGGCTAGCTTTAGCTTGATTCGACTTTGCAACGTTTAGTTTCTAGCTTTGTCAGTAAATAAACCAAATATAAAAAAACTGCTGAAAAAATATTGCAAAATTTAAAAAGAAAAGTTTCCAGATTTCGTCAGGAAAAAAATGTTTAAAATCAATTTTTGTCTCTGACGTTCTGTCAAGTAACCCATCTGTTGGCCAGTAAAAATTGTTAAACTCAGAAGAAAAACAAAAATAACCACAAATTTTGGAAACAATCGCAAAAATTAACAAATTTTTGCTAAAATTCAACTTTTTAAAATCTTCAAAACCATTTCCTTGTCTCAAGAGACTATCCAGTATCCTTATTTCCAAGTTGTAAATAGTTTCACTGGCTCATACAGATCCATAAACTTGGAATATGATAATAATTTTCCAAAAAATTGAAAAAAAAATAAATTTTATAAAAAAAATTGCTAAAACTAGAGACATCAAAAAAATTGATAACCATTCAATTATCTCTAAAAACTATGCGACAGTTTTTCAACAAAACTTAAAAGAGGTCCCTAGGACTCTGGTGCCGGAAAATGACAAAGAATTTCATAAAAAATTAAATTAACTTGAAAAAATTGCAAATATTTTTTAAAAGATGTTGATATTAAATCTTGAAAATTAACCCATTACATCAAGAAGCTATAAAATAAACAATAATCAAACCCTAGAGGAGGTAGTGTTTGTGGTTCTTGAGGCTGAAAAAAACTAAAAATGACAAAAAAAATCGAAAAACTCGAAAAATTGCAAGTTGCATAAAAACTGCAGAAATTTGTGATAATAAAAGTTGAAAACTAAATCCTGGCAAAAAAACATTTTCCATTAAATTTTTATCAAAACCTAAAGGAGTTTTCTGTTAGGCTGGGAAACCTGAATATTGAAAACAAATGTCAAAAAATTGAAAGAAATTGCAAATTTTATTTTAAAAATGCTAAATTTCGTGACGTTTTAATCTTGAAAAACATTTCATTACATTTAAAAACTATACAGTAAACTATTGTCAAACCCTCGAGGAGTTTCTTTGGCTCTCGAGAAACCTAAAAACCGATCAAAAGTTTCAGAGAAGCTGAAAAAAACGCAAGATTTATTTTAAAAAATTGTTAAAATTTGACAAATTGAAAAAGTGAAATCTATTCCCAGGCAAAAAAAATTTTTTTGATAAACTTATTATCAAACCCCTAAGGACATTTTATGGCCCTTGCGTCTGTAAACACGTGAATAATGAAAAATAAATATCAAAATAAATTGAAAAGTTGGCACGTTTTGTCAAAAAAAATGCTAAAATGTTAAAATGTTGAAACCATTCCACTACCACTAGAAACTATGCAGTGACCTGTTATAAAACCCTAGACCCTTCAGTGACACCTAGGGCTGAAAGAACCTAAAAAATGACAAACATTTTCAAAAATCTTGAAAAAATTTCTGAAAATTAGTATAAAATTGCGTGTTTTTAGCGATCGGTTGTTCGTACGTAGGGGGGGGGGGGGTTGGGGGTGCTTCGGGTGCTGATGGGGAGTGGGGGGGAACAGTGGGGTGCGGGGGCAGCAGCGTGCTTGGGGGGGGGGGGGCTGGGGGCATTAATGGGGGGGTTCAACAGTGGGAGTGTCTTCAACCTCTAAGAACCGCGATGTCTTCAAAGTCTCCAAAACAGTTTGAGCTGAAACAGAGCTGAAGGGCTCTAAGAGTACTTAATGCCCACTGGGCGCTACCTGTTTATCCCGTTTTCAAAGACGAAAAGTCAAAGGAATCATATAAAAAATCGGTCAAGCAAAAAATTGCATAAAAAGAGACCGACAGGACTAATATTGTTGCTACAAACTTCGTTTGAGAGCAAATAAAAATTGCTCTTTTACAAATCATAAAACCTTTGGAAATCAGCTCTACTATTGAGCATTAATCACGGATAGAAAAAACTGCTCGGCCTCAATTTATAAATTTACTCAATAACCGCAATAAAACTTTGTTTACGTTACATCTGTGCATCTACGATAGCCTTTTAGTAGACTTATTAAAAATTTTCAACACTTCTTTTGAATGAATGTCCACAGTAATCGTTTTTCGTTCGAATCCAAAATTATTCATCAAAAGTTGCTAATTAAATGCTCATCAGAAAGCGGGATGGGATATTAGACAAAGACTTGGTTAGGCCAACCAAATTTTTATAGCAATTAGGCGAGATCAGAAGAACAAAATTTAATTAAACTTCAAAAAATTGCAAACTTTTGAAAAATTGCAAGCTTTTAGAGAACATTCAAGGAATCAAATCGATTCAAATAACTTTTCTATGAAAAAATGTTTTAGGCAACTGGTTTTTTGGGACTTGAAAACTTCGATTTACTCCCAACGAAGTGCACGTTGCAAAAACTATTTAAAATCTAACTTGAGAAAATTCGATAATTATTAAAATCAAATTTGCTGTTATTTTCATTTATTGCATCGGTTGACAGTTGTGACGTTTGAACGCGAAAGGATGGTGGTAATTTTGTACGATTAATTTGAAGTCTGATCATAAGTTGGGATAAACAATCCAAAAAATAACATATTTTAATAAAAGTCTCTATTAGTACTTTGAAACAAATTGCTCAACTCGGTTAAATAAAAATGGAAAATTAAATAAGTCAGCAAATAGAGCTTTTTGATGTTTTGTTTCGATGTCCATGTGTTGGGGCATCATATAATGAATAGACAAAAAGCAGTGTAATTTTAACCTATCGTAAAATCGTAACGGTGTTTTTCAACATAACTGAATGACCAGACCATTTAACAGTTGTTCATTCGTAATTGTGAAAAGTTTCTCGTGCTGCAAAAAATAAGTACTATCGAATGTTCCTTTCTAGGAAAAAATAGAACTGCGTTTGGTCTGTATTTTTGAATGAGGCAACAACTCATCATTTGAAAGCAAAGAGCCAAGAATGAAAAAATAATTTGAAAGATAAATGAAACAGGGCGGCCCGTTAATGTGCGATCGCACATGATGTTCCGACCCGCGCTCATCTACATTTTTGACTTAAATGTCTTTTGACCAACATTTTTGACAAAGAGATAATCAAACGACGAGATCTTTACAACGAGCTCTGCCATTAAAAAGACTAGGAGAAAAAACAACAACAAAAAAGCAAAAACAAAAACAAAACTCAATATCTAAAAAGCACTTAGTAACAACGTCAAATTACAATCAGACAAAACCCTAACGACACAGATTTTCTTTTTCCTAACTCAAACAGCAGATGGGATTTATCTTAATGAGACCCGGCAACAAGTAACAAACAAAGAAGAAATATTGATGCGAAATTAAAAAATCAATAAACATTTGTTAAACCAAATAATTCCAAAAGTATTCAAAATCACTAAAAATCAGTAGCTTTTAGCAAAATAATTCTTGATAATTCTGTTTAAAAGTCAGAATTAAACCAATAGGTCCTGTCTTTGGTTAGACAAAGCCATAGGAACGGACTAAAGATGTAGAAAAGCTCAAAAAAATACGAAAAACAAATTGCAAACATTGCGAAAACACAAATTAGTGAAGCCATTAAAATCATTAGCTTTTATCTGAATATCACGTTTTTTATTTCAATTTCTATATGTACTAATCAACTAAAAAGATGCTGAATGAACAAATAAGTTCATTCGGGCCATATTTGAAAATCATTGGAATCTGTTATTAGGCGATTGTGCTAAAGGAAGAGAAAAAAACACAATTATACCACTCACATAACTTTATGAAAACGCATTTTGTCAAACAAACAAAACATAAGTAACGTCATGATATCAGTAAACATGTTAATCTTTAAAATAAAGGGAATTGTACCGGTTGATGAGAATCATCCAGTACAATTCTCAATGATGAGAATAAGTTACAAGTTGACGAAAAGAAAGACAAACTGAAAAAAATGAAAAATCCTGAAGAATCTTAAAAATGTTTAGTATCCTAAACTTTAAGACTATTCGCTATAAACCGACTGCTTTCGGTAAAATCATTCATTCAATCGCCAAATACAAGCTTATGAGACTGGTCAGCATTTTATGGCTAACTAAAGAATGATAAAAAGAACAGGCAAAAACAGCAAACTAAAAAAAAATGAGCGAGAGATATGTCGAAGCCATTAAAAATTGAACTTTTCAGTAAAAACTTAATACTTTCATTTAATTTCTTAACATCTATGGGACTGTTCTTCTTAACAATTTGACTTCAATAAATCAACAAACAATAACAAATACTTTAAACCCACGAAATTTTAGAGAAATACCGTAGTCGCAACGCCATTAAATTCAATAGCTCTCATAGGAAGCTAATAAATACGCCAGGTTACGCCTAGATGAGACAACAAAGACGTTTGTCATTCGCAAGTTATCAATAAGACTTCACAATATGTCATTGACTATGAAAACAACAACAAAAACAGGCAAAAATCCAAAAATTAAGTAGAAAAGTGTGAGAAGAAAGTGTCGAAGCCACTTAAACCATAAGCTTATCTGTGGAAACTTTAGGTATGATCCATTGAAAGTCTTCTATAAGCCAATGCAACTATCAATATTAGTATAATTGGTTAGAATTCCAAAAGGAACCAAAATTACAAAAAATATATCTAAAAAATTTTCAAAAAATTATGAAAACTCGTGCATTGAAGTCATAATACCAATAGCTGGAATATAAAACGGCTAACTAAAACAATTTTGGTTCAAATAAAATTGAAGGGGATCCAGTGGTTACTGAGATTGACATACAGTTCACGAAAATATGCCTAAGATCGGTTGATGTTAAATAAATTTCACGAAAACTCATTTTTTTATAGTCTCAACAGCCATTAAATTCAATAGCTTTCAACGGAAGTCAATAAATACGCTCAGTTGTGACCTGATTGGAAAAAAACAATACATGTCAAACATAGGTTATCAATAAGACATCACAATAAGTCTCATGACTATGGAAACAACAACAAATACAGGCAAAAATCCAAAAATTAAGTAGAAAAGTGTGAGAAGAAAGTGTCGAAGCCATTTAAACCGTTAGCTTTTCTGTGAAAACTTTAGGTATGATCCATTGAAAATCTTCTCTAAGCCAATTCAACTATCAATTTTACGATAATGGGTTAGGATTCCAAAAGGAACCAAAATTACAAAAAAATATATTAAAAAATTTTTCAAAAAATTATGAAAGCTCGTGCATCGAAGTCATAACACCAATAGCTGGAATATAAAACGGCTAACTAAATTATTTTGATTCAAGTAAAACGGAATGGGATCCGGTGATTGCTGAGTCTGACATACAGTTCACGAAAATATGCTTAAGACCGGTTGATGTTAAATAAATTTCTCGAAAAATCATTTTTAAAGTCTCAACAGACATTAAATTCAATAGCTTTCAACAAAGTCAACAAATACACTCAGTCATGACTTGATTGGAATAAAACAATACATGTCAAACATACGTTATCAATAAGACATCACAATAAGTCTTATGACTATGGAAACAACAACAAATACAGGCAAAAACCAAAAAATCAGCAGAAAAATGCGAGAAGAAAGTGTCGAAGCCATTTAAACCATGAGTCTTTCTCTGAAAACTTTATCCATGATCGATTGAAAATGTTCACTAAGCCAATGGGAGATATCAACACCAGGATAATGTGATAAGATTTCAAGAATATCCAGTATTACGAAAAAATCAAAAAAAAAATTGAAAAATTTTGAAATCTTGTTGCATTGAAGTCATTTAACAAATAGTTCGCAGATAAAACCTTTAGCCAGATTAATTTTGGTTGCAGTGGAAAGTAGGAGTGTCCTGTCATTACTGAGTCGGACTTACAATTCACGAAAACAAGTTTATGATATGTTAATGTTAAAAAAAATTCGCGAAAAATCAGTTTTAAAGTCTTAACAGCCATTCGCTGTCCAGTCAAAGCTCTAGATAGGTTCACTTAGTGCTCACTTCGGGAACTATTGCACTTTTTGTCTACGAGTTTAAGCCATAGGCCTCCACAAGTTTAGTAAAACCTCAAATAGAAAAACAAAATTTCATTTAAAATTACGAAAACTCAGAGTCGAAGCCAAAAAAAACACGATTGAATCCTTGAAAACGAATTTTTTGTTCATTGGTTTTCATTAGACTGTAATTCAAGTTGTCATTAACGGAACCTCGTTAGGAAAGGTGACTAGTCTCTAGGTCAAGTGAGAAAACAAAGAAAAATATTAAATTTCTAGGAAAAGTGCTTTCAAATAGAATTTGAATTTTTTTGATAGTACACTTTCCTATGAGACAGGAACTAGTCTTTTTATCGCCTTCTCGCCTTTCTTTCGTCTACTAGGAACTCAAAATTGATTGAATTTGTGGCGTGAAATGGAATTTTGAATTAATATTTTTATTAAAAGGTCTTAATTTGAAGAAAAATTGTACTAAAAGTGAACAAAATCATGCCAAATATCCGGTTGTTCACACAAAACTTCAGCCCTCGTTAACTCCTCGAAAAAAACGAAATTCAAAAAATCTTTTTAGTTTCCAATTCTACGCTGGACGAGCTTTTTATTGATACCACTCACAATTCTCTACGGTGAATATATCGATAGGTCACCATTTGAGTATATAGTTCCTCCCCCCACAAGTGGGGTCGGAACAAAGAATGAAAAGAATAATTTGAAAATGAAAGATAAAAAACCATTTGAGTATAAAGTTCCCTCCACACTAAAGTGGGTCGGAGCAATACACGAATCAGAAACACCCTTCGAAGCTTAAGGAGACAGAGTTTGTGATCATACTTGAGTTTAAACGAGGGTCCTTATCACAACAACTATTTTGAACCAATTTAAGTGAGATCATATCGCTTAATGGCGTGGATTGGTCTGCTCAGACACCAGTTTGGCCTAGAAGAGTCTGCCCATGAGATATTTGGAACGAGAATTATGGCTGGGTTTGTTTCTTCTGGTTGAATTTTTGTGCAATGATTAAAGAGCAATGCTACTCAAAAAAGAGCAATAAAAAACATTCTGAAATGTGGAGAATAATAATAAGAAAACCACTGCGATTATTATTAATAATTGTTTTGCGTAAATTTTTGAATTCAAGTGGCGACAGTTCACATTTTTCATACGATAGGCGCATTTTTTTCGGCCATTAAAATTGGCACTAGGCTTTAACTATAGAAGATAACTTGATTAAAAAAGAATACTGTTCTATAATTTCTCGAGATACTTCTAAAACCAACAACTCTACTTTTCGTGGATTATCGAAGAATAGTGGCCTTACCTTCATAAAGATTGGATTTAATATTGAAAAGCAAAACTCCTTACCTTTTCCTCCAGCAGTGGTTGGACCTTTTCGTAGTCAAGCACCTTGTTCATGATAGCTTCAGCCTCTGAATTAAGTTGATCACGCATCGTCTCCTCGTCAAAAGATGCTGACAAAAAGTTCTCTCCCTGAACACAACCAACTCATGTTGAGATTTTATTGATAATTAAACATAAGAAATTGTCAATTTTGCTCTACAAAAAATGATCATATGCCCGGTGGTTTTTTTGGCTTCATCGTTTTCTGTTGCATTTCAAACAACGTAAGACGCGTCGTCGATTTTTGTTGTCTCTTGCAAGATTCGGGCATGTTGGGTTATAGACTTTCGCAAGCGGAATAAAAAAAGCTTTTTCAACTAAAAAAAGAATTAATTTCTCAAAAATAAGAGAATAACAAAATGATATTTTACAGTAAAATTTAGAGAATTACAGGAGAGATCTGATCAATAGATCACGATGGTGTTTTGATTTTGGGGAAATTCATCCGTTTAATTAATTTTTATTCCGCTTGCGAAAGTCCATCCCCTAACAGGTTTTGGGTCAAAAACCTAGTCACTGAGCTTAACTGCAAAAGAGAGACAAGAGAGTAAAAATTGTGAAAGAAATATTGCGCAATTTAAATGGGAGTTTTATTAGGCTGAGAGAGAACAACCTAATGTAATTTGTGCATAAGATAAGCTTGACATAGCTTGACAAGAAGCTCATTTTGTTCACTTTATACTTGGTTAGAGAATTGAAGCCTTGAGGAACAAGAAAGAAAATGAAAACGATTATAAGAGATGTCTAAGTTCGAGAGCTTAAGAGCAGTTGGTGTAAATGGGTAGCACACCGGGCTCGCAAGTACGAGATGCTCGTGCGAATCCACTACTGGTTCATTTTCACAGGAATTGCAACTGCATAGACCCTCTAACATGGCATAATTCTTT
>NC_134472.1:21874109-21930696 GCF_964194025.1 Convolutriloba macropyga
GAAAAAAAAATGAAAGCTCGTTGTATCGCAGTCAAAAAACAATAGTTAAAAGAGAAAACTGCTTACCAAATGTTTGGTTGTAGTTGAAAAAAACGTCTTGTAATTATCGGGACTGATTTTTTAAATAAACGGAATTAAGTTTGAAAATGTTCAATATTTTTGAAAAACTTTTTCGAAAAATTGTTTTTGAAGTTTTAAGAGCAATTAGCTGTCCACTCAAAGCACTAGATTGACTTAGTTAATGCTCATAAGGGAGCATATTTTAATATTTGTCAGCCAGACTGCACTTGCCAAAAACATCCAAAGGAAATCAAAATTTCATTAAAAATTGCAAAAACTCAGAGTCGAAGCCATAAAAAATTTGATCGATTCCTTCAAAAGGAATTGTTTGTTCAAGGGGCATCATTTGATTCTAATTGAGGTTTATTTTTAGCAGAATTTTGATATGAAAAGTCTATAGTGTCCAAGTGCTTTGAAAAAAAAAAAGATAAAAAGGTTTTTAACAGAACAGCTCTCATATAGAGTTTGATATTTTAATAATAAAATTCCCTATGAGACCATTACTAGCTTTTTTATTGTCTTTCGTTTATAAGAAACACACATTTGTTTTATTGTTTAGCGTAAAATAAAATTTTGAAAAAAAAACTGTATTAGAAGAAAACTTTAATAGAACGAAACTTCTCCTAAAAAAGAACAAAATCTTGCCAAATATCACGTGTTCACATAAAACTTTAAACCTTGATAACTCTTTAAAATAAAAAAATTAGAAAAAATCTTTTTTAATTTCGAACTTTACGGCCCAAATTGACTGAGCAGAAAACCCATTTGAGTATATAGTTCCTCTCACCACTAAAATGGGTCGAAGCAACAATAATTAATTGTATTACCAATTTTGTAAAAGTATAAGAAAGCTAATGCAAAAAAATATCCAAAAAATCATGCAAAAAACATGTCTGAATATCGAAAAAGGTTGAGCAAATACAAATGGGGTGGAAGCAATAATGAGCGCACAATGAATATCAACGATTTAGAAGAAGTTCAAGGCCAGTATTAAAGCGTATGCACACTAAACAAAGGTAAGGTACTGCTGAAGTATACGTTCAGATATATTTAAAGTAAAAACTAAAATAGCACTCCTTTGATTTTTAATGTCATCTTAAAGTAAATTAAGGAAGTTCACAATTGCGCTAGTCTTATGACTTCACTTGCATTTGAAATTTATTTGTTTTTGTTTCAAGTAAAAGTGCTTAGATTTTAACGAAGATTATATCTTTCATATGAAAATTTTCAACAGTACATGGTTTTCATTTCAAAACAAGCCGTTTACAAATCCCCCCGCTCACGATTGTTAAAAATATAATCCATCTTACACCGCAGAGGTAAACCCAAATTGTCACGGGCAATTTCGCTCGATCTGCGTATCTCTTGTTCGTTTTTTCTATGGTAATAAAATATTGCAAAAATGGATAGTTTAGCAAAAACAAGCAATTTTGAAGGGAATTTTGCAACCTGTGTTTGCAAAACTGTCCAAATTTTAACCGCGAACTCGAGATACAAGCTGTGTATCTTGTTTTTTGCGCAGTACATATCACGAATGTGCTCGATTTGTGTCTTTTTTTTTCCGCACGTAAGCTAACTCTAATTCGCTCTGAATGCATCTAGTCTTCGCACTGAATGTATATTTTCTCCACCATTATAACTAAATTAAAAATTTAAAGCGCGTTTATTAATTGGTAGCAATTAAATGATTAAAAAGAGGTTTACGTGTTAATAATATACTATATGAGGCTGACAATTTATCACAATGTTTTCACTTGATCAGATTTGTAGGTCGGGAAATGGAATTGACTTCACACAAATTCTTTTTTTGAGAGATTTCACAGAAAAATTGACAAATAAAATGATTTCCGAAAAATATGGGATAATTTTTTTAAACTTATATGAAAACCTTTTAAAAAACAGTTCGCATATAGAATTTGATAAAATTATAGTAAAATTCCTCTTGAGACCATAACTAGTCTTTTTTCGTCTTTTGTCAATAAGGAAAATACCTTTGTTTGATTTGGTAGCGTAAAAGGAAATATTGAAATAATGTTACAATGGAAAAAAACCTTGTATTTGAACAAAAATTCTTCTAAATCTGCACAATATCATGTCCAAATATCCCCTGTTCACACAAAATTTTAAACCTTGATAACTATTTAAAAAAAACAAAACAAGAAAGAAAACTTTAATTTCGAGTTCTACGGACAAAATTGAATGGGACAAAACAACCAATTTGAGTATGTAATTCCACTCACCACTAATATGGGTCGAAACAACAAAAAAATTTTGTATTATCAATTTTTCAAAAGTATAAGAAAACCAATGCAGATAAACACGTCTTAATGTCAACAAACGTTGAGCAAATGCAAAAGTGGTCGAAACAATAATGGTTACACAATTAATATCAAGGATTTAGAAGAAATTCGTGGCAAGTATTCAGGTGTAAGCACGCTAAAAAAGTTCAAGTACTGTTAAAGTATACGTTAAAGTATATTTAAATTATTACTTAAAGCAGCGCCCCTTAAACTCTTAAGGTCGTATTAATGTTGATTATAGTAGGGTGAAATTGCCTCAGCGTTAAGTGTATATTAATGTGAATATTCCGGGATAATTTACTTGAATTATTTTTATGTGTGTGTAATATTCTAATAAATCACGTGATTTACCTCATCCTCGTTTTAAGGTTTTTTGCTTGGGTTTCGTCTCAAAGTAATTAGTTAATAACAAGGTTTCTATCAAATGAAAGTTTCCATCAATACATGATTTTGCATTGTATACGGCGCAAAACCATGCACCGTTTACAATCCCCCCCCCCCGCTCACGAATGGTAAATATATAATCAGCATTACGCTGCAGAGGTGTACCCCAATTGCCCGATCTGCGTATCTCTGTTCGTTTTTCCAATATTAATACCATGAAAATGTAACATTGTTGAAAAAATTGGATACTTTAGCAAAAACAGGCAAAAATGAAGCGAATTGCGAAAGCAGTGTTTGCAAAAGTGTCCAAAAGTTAACTGCGCTTCTGAGATAAAAGCTGTGTATCTTATCTTTTGCCCGGTAAATATCACGAATGTGCTCAATTTCTGTATCTTATTTTTCACACGTAAGCTATCTCTAGTTCTTACTGAATACATCTGACCTTCGCTTCGCACTGAATGTATGTATTATCCACCTTTAAACTTAATTGAAGAAAACGCGTTTATTAACTGATAGCAAATCTACGCTTAAAAGTGGTTTACAGGTTAATAATATACAATTTAAGTCTGAAATTTATCACAATGTTTTTGTTTGATGTGATTTGTAGGCCGGGAAATGGAATTGGCATCACCCACGCTCTTTTTAATTTCGCAGAAAATTTTAAAATTAAAATTATCTCTGAAAAATAGATATATATTTTTTAAAACTTATCTGAAGAGGTTTTTAAAAAAACAGCTCTCATATAGAATTTGGTAATATAATAGTAAAATTCCTCATGAGACCATAACTAGCCATTTTTTTGTCTTTTGTCAATAAGGGACATACATCTGTTTCATTTTGTAAAGTAAAATGAAATTTTTAATTTATAATACCGTGAAAAAAATCATAATTTGAACAAAAATTCTCCTAAAAGTGAGCAAAATCATGCCAAATATCACGTTTTCACATAAAACTTTAAACCTTGTTTACTCATTAATTAACAAAATTAGAAAAAAATCTTTTTAATTTCGAATATTACGGCCCAAGTTGACTGAGCGAAAAACCCATTTGAGTATATAGTTCCACTCACCACTTAAATGGGTCGGAGCAACAAAAAGTTTTGGTATTACCATTTTTGTAAAAGTATAAGAAAGCTAATGCAAAAAATATCCAAAAACCGTCCAAAAAACATGTCTTAATATCGAAAAAGTTTGAGCAAATACAAATGGGTTCGAAACAATAATGAGCTCACAATGAATATCAAGGATTTAGAAGAAGTTCAAGGCCAGTAGCATAGCGTATGCACACCAAACAAAGATAAGGTACTGCTGAAGTATACGTTCAGATATATTTAAAGTAAAAACTAAAGTAGCACCCCTTTTATTTTTAATGTCATTTTAAAGTAAATTAAGGAAGGTCACAATTGCGTTAGTCTTAAATTAAGTTAAAATGAATGACCAGCTGAAGTTACCTTGAAATATTTTGGTGTGTGTATTAATATAAAAGTTCACGTGAAAGACTTCACTTGCATTTTAAAATTATTCGTTTTTCGTTCAAGTAATAATGCTTAGATTTTAACGAGGATTCTATCAATCACATGAAAATTTCATCAGTACATGTTTTTTCATTTCAAACGGCGCTGTTTACAAATCCCCAGCTCACGATTGGTGAAAATATAATCATCATTACGCCGCAGAGGTATACCCAAATTGTCCCGGGCAAATTCGCTTGATCTGCGTGTCTCTTGTTCGTTTTTCCTATGGTAATACAATATTGCAAAAATGAATAGTTTAGCAAAAAAAAGCAATATTGAAGGGAATTTTGCAACCCGTGTTTGCAAAGTGTCCAAATTTTAACCAAGAACTCGAAATACAAGCTGTGTATCTTATTTTTTGCGCGGTTTATATCCCGAATGTGCTCGATTTGTGTGTATTTTTTCCGCAATTTTATCAACCATTAAACCTAATTTAAAGATTTAAAGCGCGTTTATTAATTGATAGCAATTAAATGATTAAAAGAGGTTTACGCGTTATTGACATACCATATGAGGCTGACAATTTATCACAATGTTTTCACAAGTTTTGTAGGCCGGGAAATGGAATTGGCTTCACACAAATTCTTTTGTAGAGGGATTTCACAGAAAATTTGAAAAATAAAATTATTTCTGAAAAAAATAGAGATATTTTTATTAAGACATATCTGAAAAGGTTTTTAAAAAACAGCTGTCATATAGAATTTGGTAATATAATAGAAAAATTCCTCATGAGATCATAATTAGCCATTTTTTTGTCTTTTGTCAATAATGAACTTACATTTGTTTCATTTTGTAGCGTAAATTGAAATTTTTAATTTATAATACCATGGAAAAAACCATAATTTGAACAAAAATTCTCCTGAAAGTGAGCAAAACCATGCCAAATCTCACGTGTTCACCCAAAAATTTAAACCATGATAACTCTTCAAAATAGAAAAACTAGGAAAATTTTTTTGCTTCGATTTCTACGACCAAAAGTGACTGGGCAAAAAACCCATTCGAGTATATAGTTTCTCTCAACAATAAAGTGGGTCAGAACAACAAAAAAATTTTTTTATTACAAATTCTGTAAAAGTATAAGTAAACCAATGCAGAACAACATGTCTTAATATCAAATAACATGAGCCAGTACAAATGGGGCCGCAACCATAATGGTAACGCAATCAATATCAAAGATTTACGGCCAGTATTATAGAATATGCACACTAAACAAAGTTAAAGTACTGCTGAATAATACGTTAAGATATATCAAAGTAAAAAATAAAGTACCGGCCCTTTAAATTTAATGTCATTTTAAGGTAAAATAAGGTAGGCCAAAATTACTTTAGCGTTAAAAGTGAGTTAAAATGACTGATCGGGTGAAGTTGCTATGAAATATTTTAGTGTTTGAGTATTAATATAACAATTAAAGTGAATGACTTCACTTGCATTTTGAAATTATTTGCCTTTGTTTCGTGTAAAAGTGCATAGATATTAATGAGGTCTCTATAATATGAAAATTATTATCAGTACATGTTTTTTCATTTCAGACGGCACAAAATCAAGCGCCGTTTTATTTCCCCAGCTCACGATTGGTAAAGATGTAATCATCATTACGCCGCAGAAGTATATCCAAATGGTCACGGGCAAATTTGCCTGATCTGCGTATCTCTTGTTTGTTTTTCCTATTTTAATACAATATTGCAAAAAATAGATACTTTTGCAAAAACAAGCAATATTGATGGGAATTTTGGCAACCCGTGATCCTATAATATTCCAAAATTGAACAGTGAAATTGAGATAAAAGCTGTGTATCATTTTTTGCGCTCTACGTATCAGGAATCCGCTCGACTTTTGTTTTTTTTATTGCATTTAAGGAAACTCTAATTTGCACTAAAAGTATCTAATCCTTGCACTGATTGTATATATAATCCGCCATTGAACCTATTGCATCCGCCAAATATATCTAATATTTTTATATTAGATGAGAGTTGTAGGCCGGGAAATGGAATTGGCATCACTCAAAGCCTTTTTTTAAGAGATTTTTCAGAAAATTTGACCAAAAAAAATTATTTCTGAAAAATAGAGATTATTTTATTAAAACTTTACAAGTAAAATTTTTTCGGAGAAAAACCCTCTCAATTTTTGTTTTTTGGTTGAATTGGTTATTTCTTAAAAAAAACCTGATATTTACGTAAATTTTTTCATCTATAACACGAACGTTTGTCCTATAGCAACTTATTAACTCCTCTTTTTTGTTGTGAATACCGAGATAAGATTGGACAGAGGGAAATTTCGGTTAAAATCACAGGTAAATTGATTACTGTTTTTTTCTTGCTAAATGTGATATAAGGAGTGATTCGCATTCGACTTCAGCAAATGAATTGCTAAACTTAGTTTGTTTTAAAGGTATCTAGCATTCTTCTCTAAAAAGTCCCTGAATTCTGCGTCAGTTTGGATATACATTATATTAGTCTGAAAAATCCCTCCATTGCGCGACCAATTTTTTAAAGATTACAGGGGTCTATTAAATTTTGAATCACCATTTTATTGCGCCTATTTACAGATTCATAGGTGTCTATTATTTTTGTTCGTCTATTTACACGTTTACAGGTGTCTAATGATTTTTCCTGGAAAATTTCTCCATTCTGCTATCTCGTTCTTGTTCTATATATAATTGAATTTCATAAATATTGAATTCAGAAGCAGAAAAAGGGTGTATATCACCTATGAAAAGACATACACTAAAAAACAACAAAACCCAAAATTCTAAACAAATATATTTTGTCGCGTCATTAATTCTCATCCTTAAATCACTCTAAAAGCTTCAAATTACTTTTGCATGCTCAATTAATAAAGCTTCAAATTAATTTTGCACGCTCAAAAGCGCGCTTTCAATTAGGCTCAATTGGGAATTAGAAATAAATTTTTTGCAAAAAAAATACCTGAAATGAGCGGAACGTGCTACAAGGCTTGTCGCCTATATTACTATTTTAAAGTATCTCAATTTCGCAAAAATGGCGTAACCTCTTTTGCGAAAAATAAGATACAAAGCTTGTCTCCTAATTTCGTTCGTTTAATGTATCTAATTTTTGCGCAATTTGTACTAAGACGGAAATTTTGGGGTATACCTCTGCGTCGTAATGATCTAAAATTGGACTTTCAAACATTTTTAAAGGTCAGTTAAAATTCTTGTCGTTCCTTCAACCTTGCGGATCAAATAATAGTAGCACAAACATTTTCAAAATACACGCGATATCCGTTGAAATTAACAGTGGTAAAAATGAAAATATTATCGCTAAAACACGCATTTTATGCGAAAATTCGCCACTTTTTTCACCGCCCTCAGCTCTAAAAGGAGCGGCTGCTTTGTGGTAAAAAATTGTTAATTTTGACCGCACTTCATTGATTTTTTACATCCTTTTTCAGTGATTTCTCAACTTGAACTCTTCTTGGACTACACAAACTATTATTAAGGGAAAAACGAGCATGCGATTATTAGGCTAACATACACAGCACGCAACCAAATTTCACGGTCTACCGAAGCAGTTTCAGATCTTTCCGTGTATAACGGCGCACAAACAGAAATGATCCCAAGTTTCAGGACCCCTTTTTGTTGTACCTGTGATTAGGCCCTTGTGACTTGCCAGATCTGCTTTGGATGGCTTTTGGGTCTGAAGCGGATTTTTTGCTTCAACTGGCTCTGATTGGGGGGTGTTGGGAACATTGGCGGCTGCACCCGGCCCTGAGATTGTTATGTTTGGAGTGCTGAGAAGTTTATGACGTGAGCTCATCCTGAAAAGAAAATAAACTTTCTCTTCGGTAAAATGGTGGGTGGGGGTGGGTAATATTGATTTTTTAATGTTGAGCGAACATTCACGTCTCGGCCAAGACTTGCATTAGACGTGAATGTCGCGACTAAGACTTGCATTTAGCTGACAGTAAAAATCTGGCAGTGCAGACATGGTCATAGCTCAGAATCAGTACTGATATAAGGCTTGAAATTAGAGGGTTCCAGAACTTATTTTGGCTTGGCGTTAAGTCCGAGAATTCATAAATTACTCCCCACACTTAGAAATAGAATACTGAGGATGGTTAATTTCAACGTCATTAAGGTGATGAAGTGCTAGCAATCAATCAGCGGTGATAAAAATACCTTATTAAAGGTGCCCTATGGGATCTTTTCCGTTTGTGTCCCCCCCCCCCCCCCCCCCCCCAGCTTAGTGGGTGCATATTATTTGCGCCCCCCCAGACGCACGTGCCATATTTTACATAATGAATTACTATGTAATGACACGTGCTCTGTAACTGAGGGGAGCATAACGTACTGGGAGGGGGGAGGGCACCCCACTTACACACACAAATTTATAGTTATATTTATACCGTAAGGTGGGCTATAAGAGATATGATCACTACTCGGGTGTTTCCAATTATATCCCCTACCCCCCCCCCCCCCCCCCCACGAAATTATAGTCCCCCCCCGCCTTTGGTATGTTTACCATGATTTGGGGGGGGGGGGCACTAAGCTGGGGTGTGGGGGGGTGTTAATGGATGTGAAAGAACCAAATATAGCACATACTCTTTGGGCCACATAACATATGCCATTTCAGATGCAAGCTGTATATTATGAAATTATTACAAAATTGCGTTTCGCGGTAGCTTAGTGGGCAGGTGACCATCACACGTCTTTCCAAGCGTTAAACTAGCCTGAAGTCACCAAGCTTAGATCGACCATCCGGAATTTTGTGGGTGTTCTGTTCAACAGGTATATCTCCTTCATCACTGGATGCCTCGTTACACTGTTCCATCCGCATCTTCTCTGCTGACCCTCCACTTGCAACGCCACTTCCACCTCCACTTCCACCTCCACTTCCACCTCCACTTCCACCTCCACTTCCAACTCCTCCACTGATAACAGAATTGGGGAGCTCATTTCGCGTTGATACTCGTTCGTCCATTTTGATTTTGTAAATAATTAAATTACAGTGCAATGACCGTTAACATTGCTGGCCAATAATGTCTGTAGTGCATAGACATCATAATATTATTATCAGTTAACGGCGCACGTGCTTGAATAGGTTAATTAGGCCGCTGAGTTTGGGGTCTTCGCCATTATAAATTTTACGTCCTACCCCCGGGCGCACGAGCTATTTTTTACGTAGTAACGTGCAATATAACAACTTATAATTTGCCGGATCTATTCTGCCCCCCCCCCCCCAGTATTTTTTACGCCCCCGCCCCCAGTTACAAATTATGTGTTGTTATATAGCACGTTACTATGTAAAAAAATAGCACGTGCGTCTGGGGGGCATAAAAAATATTAAGCTGGGGGGGGGGGGGGGGGCAAAATAGATACAATTTGTCACTGGGGGCGTAAAAAACACTGGGGGTGGGGGGGGGGGGGGGGCAAAACAGAATAGATCCGAAGTTTTTGGTATGTTCGGTTTCAAACGTAAGAAAGCTTCGGGCTGCTCAATTTTGCCATTATAACGGGCTTCATGCGTAAGAAATATGTTTGGTTTTACACTCTAAAAAAATTGCAGATAAATTGATTATAAATTGCAGGTAAATTTACCTAGATTTTGCAAGTAAATTGTTCTTTAATGCAATTCACCTAGAATCTACCTGCAAACACATTACATTACCTGCAATTCTAGGTAAAATTTCCTGCAAGTTACCTAGAATTTGCAGTTATACCCTCCTAGAATTTTACCTGCAAAAAAATTTTTCTAGTTAAATTTACCGGCAAAAAACACGCGCAAATTGCAGGTAAATTTACCTAGAATTTCATTTTTGCAGGTAAAATTCTAGGTAAATTTAAATGCAATCTACCTAGAATTTGCAGGTAAAATCACCTAGAATTTTACCTGCAAAAAAATTTTCTAGGTAAATTTACCTGCAATTTGCGCGTGCTTTTTGCAGGTAAATTTACCTAAAAAACTTTTTTGATGGGGAATTTCTTTATGGTGCTACATAATTGACAGTACATGTGGTTTAATGCATCTTAAAATTATGTCAAAATGAGAGTTGTGGTTTTTTAAATTTCCATATTGATGAAAATTTTTATTAAGAATGCTCCAAAAAGTTTCTTCAATCTATGATTTTTATGAGTGTTAATCAAAAAGAGTTTTTCCTCTCAAAACAAGAAAATTATGAACGTATGTTGGAACACTCTGTGCTACGCACGGTGTCGAATTAGCCGTCTTGTTAATCTTTACAGGACGATAGTGAATGAAAAATATATCAAAAGATACGAAAAATGAAATGAAGAAACATCAAGAAAACATCGATAAATATAGAAAAAAAATCAAAAGAGGCAATAAATTTCCCGAACATATAAGAAAAGAATACCCAGGTTACGCAAAAAAAAAACATTTTAAAACTAAAATCACATGAAATACAGTTACTTGACAACATATGAACGGAAGCGGGACGCTAGACAGATAGACGCATGCCAACAATTCTTCAGAGAAAGACTACAAGAGAGTTAGAAACTTCATGCGAGTACTGAGAAACACAAACAACACATCCATCACAAGGACACCATAATAATACATTGTGGGCGAAAACAACTTTATCAACAGCATTTGTTATATCACTTTCTGATACTGTAGCCACCTCTCACATACCCGGGCCGGTTATTTTCCCCAAAAATAACGGGTAGAAGAGTGTCAAGAGTTAAAAAAAAAGGTGAAATTTCCTCAAAATTACACTCCCACACTTCAAACTTTAAATCAATAAATAATTTAGACCAGACACTGACAATAAACAGCCGTAAAATCAGAACATAAACAGCCGTAATTCACAGCTGTAAAATGTGACATACCAAAAAATCAAAATACCAACATTAAAGTCACATTAATGCAAAAATTTTACGACACGTAAGAAAAAATACAACAAAATAAATAACCAGAATGTATATGCCCTGAAAAACACAAGCGCTTAAAATGAAATTAAAAAATATTATTGGAAAAAAATCAAGCCTAGAAACACTGGAGAACATTCACGAACAGAGCAAATTGCCAGTAGAGGACCAAACTACAGAACATCCCTGGCAGCTTGGCATCTATGCGATCGAGAATCCTCTCAGGCGCCCGCACGTATGTTAGAGAGGGGGAGAAAAAAGAACAAACTTTTGTTGATAGTATTTGTCGTTTTTTAGTCGTAAGGCATATTCATGATAATGAATTGTCTCAATGGCTTCCTTTGGTATTAGGAAAACCAGTATAATAAATAGAGCCGATAGCCGTTGGTTTCCTTGTTTTCTTGGAAGTTTTTCTCAAAGATATAATCGTATTTCTTTTATCTTTGCACTTTTTAGATTTTTTTGTAAGTTGCTACCTAGTCTCATTAAGGACAAGTCCCATATCTGTTCTGTGAATGAAAGATAATTTGCTAAATCAGGGTTTAAGTGATGCTATTTCGACTTTGTTCAAGTTTTATTCAAAAAAGACATTGAGCTTTGGTCGTGACTAAAGTTTGTTTTGTTATTTAATTGTGTTGTTTGTCTTGTCTTGTAGTCACATTAAGGGCATCTCATCAACCCTCAAAAACATCTTCATTCATATCGTTTAATTGTTTGAGTTAAAAGCGTTTTTTATTCATACAGCAAACTCTAGAAAATTTTTCCGTCTCTTCCTCCTTTGGAAGACAACGAAATCAAAAATCAGGATGAGCGAGGTCGGAAGGCACATTACCAAGCCTCCTTGTTATCAGTTACGCTTTATTTAGCCAATAGCCAATTACTTCCATTTTTTTTCACTGAAAATTTAAGAAGATTGCATTCTCAAAGATTAAATTTGTTACAATGAGGGCCTTTAAAGTTTTTGCGTTTTTATTTTTTCCAGTTTCGTGTGATCATTTTAACAACAATTTTTGTTTGTATTGTAAACTATTCAAAGGATGCCAATGTTTTATTTCTATAGAATAAGTGAAGCACGTGCCCAAATTAACTAAAATCATGCTTAGAAGTTAGTAAATATTCTATTAACAGCTGTCATTTGAAATATATTATAAGTTTCTGTTCACTTTCTATTTACTGTCGCTCTCTAACTTTACCGCTTTCAATCTAATATCCTTTCGATTTACTACTCGATTACCCAAATATAGAGGTTTACAATATAGCTGAGGTATACAGGCACGTATACAAGCAGGTTTACAAGCAGCGGAGGTATACAGTAAATCATGCCTAGAAAAACTGGAGAACTTTATGCACGTGAAAAAAAACAGAATGAAGAAAATCACAATACTGCAAACTGAAAGTTCTCACAAAATCTGAAAAGAGGATTTCACGTCTCAAAAATGATAGTGCACTTCATAAGCATATAATTATGAGACAAAACTACAAAAATGCAGACTAAGGAACAGGTGTTACATGCATTATTGGACATATCTGCTCCGTTCTTCTTTTAAATACAACTCACGAACAGATCAAATTGCCAGTAGAGGACCAAACTACAGAACATCCCTGGCAGCGTGGCATCTATACAATCGAGAATCCTCTCAGGCGCCCGCACGTATGTTAGAGAGAGGGGCAGAGAAAAAAAACAAACTTTTGTTGATAGTATTTGTCGTTTTTTAGTCGTAAGGCATATTCATAGGAATGAATTGTCTCAATGGCGTCCGATAGCATTAGCAAAACGAGTATACTAATTATAGCTGATAGCCGTTGGTTTCCACGTTTTATGGGAATTTTTTTCAAAGAATTAATCGTATTTTTCTTTATCTTTGCACGTTTTAGTTTTTTTTTGTAAGTTGCTACCTAGTCTCATTAAGGACAAGTCCCATATCTGTTCTGTGTATTGAAGATAATTCGTTAATTCAGGGTTTAAGTGATGCTATTTTGACTTTGTTCAAGTCTTTTTTAAAACAGATATTGAGCTTTGGTCGTGACTAAAGTTTTGTTTGTTATTTGGTTTTGTTGTTTGTCTTGTCTTGTAATCACATTAATGGCATCTCATCAACCCTCAAAAACATCTCCATTCATATCGTTTAATTGTTTGAGTTAAATGCGTTTTTTATTCATACACCAAACTCTAGAAAATATTCCGTCTCTTCCTCTTTTGGAAGACAACGAAATCAAAAATCAGGATGGGCGAGGTCGGAACGTACATTACCAAGCCTCCTCAGTTACGCTTTAAATAGCCAATAGCCAATTTTTTCCATTTTGTTCACAGAAAATTTAAGAAGATTGCATTCTCAAAGATTAAATTTGTTACAATGGGGGCCTTTAAAATTTTTGCGTTTTTTTTTCATTTTTTCCAATTTTGCGTGATCATTTTAACAACAATTTTTATTTGTATTGTAAGTTATTCAAGGGTTGGCAATGTTTTATGTCCATAGAATAAGTGAAGCGCATGCCCAAATTAGCTAAACTCATGCTTAGAAATTAGTTAATAATCTCTTAACAGCTGTCATTTGAAATATATTATAAGTTTCTGTTCACTTTCTATTTACTGTCCCATTTCTGTTTAACTATACCACTTTTGATGTAATATCTTTTCGATTTACTATCCGGTCCCCTAGTTATGGAGATTTACAATACAGCGGAGGTATACAAGCAGTTTCATTTGTGATAGCATTCCTTTTTTTGCAAACCGATTGTTATCTGTAAAATCCCAATAAAAAATAGCTGTGTTTTGTTTTGATACCACCTGCTTTTATTCCTTAATCGCGCGTTCTTACAAAATCTATTCAAACAGAAGTCACGTATATTATTTTACAAATTGTGATGGCTGTGTTTATGGAACAAGCAAGCAACGCTTACCTTCTTAAACGAATAGTCGATGAGAAAAAATTAGACGCCAAAGCGGACGAAATGATACGAACTCGGTCGGAGCAAGCCGAACTGAAACTAGCGGAGTCGTACAAAAGCCAAAATGAGAAATATTTGGATGACAAATTCGACATAACCTATGACAAACTTGCCGAAATGCGGCGGGAAACAGAAGGTACGGATTGTACGGAGGAATGTTTGAAAAAAGTTGATCCGATATTGAGAAATGATAATAGAAGGCTGATCAATAGACTTGAAGTGTTCAAATTCAGGTGTGGGAACCGAGCGGACAGAACACATTGTTTGTTCAGCAAGATGAGACCAGTCGGCTTCAAAGATATTCGCACAGTTTCTCCTTGATCACATCATAGAGGAAAATTTAGAAAAACATTATGTCAAATATTGAATGTCGAATATTATTTCAGTTTCACTCCCCGTGAATTATCATCAATGAACAGTGACAATTCAGTTATCAAAAACCGCTTTCAAACATTTTCAACATTTCTTCAGCTTGTGTTATTGTTTTCGGTTGAACTGTGAAATTCTAAATTAAAACAATGTTGGTTTTCCAAACACTGATGACCCATAATCAGTTATACTTGAAATGTCTATTCATAACATAAATTAAACACAACTTGACAAAGCACAACTTGATAATAATCAAAGTCGGAAACCCTAATCTATTCATTCCTTTGAACTAGTTAGCGTTTTGTCAAAAAAATTGGAAAAATGAATTGAAAACACGATAGTTCTTATTACAAAATTACAACAAATGGATATCCCAAAAGCGTTAACTTGAACGAATAAATAAAAGAAATTTAATCAAATTTTGACAATGAAATAGGCAAAACTGTAAACACGTGCTAGCTATTGAACGTTGGAAACGCACAAATAAACTAAAATCTTTGAAAGTTAAATTAAGCAGGTCTCAGCAAGTTTCGATGACTCATGATTTGTCTTCTGATAACTTTTGTGACTGGTAAATAACTACCTATACAACACAGATGGCGCACTCAGCTAAAAAAAATCGCAGTTAAAATTATTTGTTCTTTATTGCATTAAAAACGGGCCCATACTAAATCCAATTATCTCCTTTTAGCAAAAAGAATAACTGAAAACATTTTTTCAGGACTTATGCAATGCAAAAACCACAAATAATAGCCAAAAATTGGTATTAAATCATAAAGAGAAATAAACCTTTTAAAAAAGGTTTATTTGTACACCAACGTTCCGGTTTGTACACCAACGTTCCAGTTGGAGAGGCTATAGAAATTGCTCTAAGAGAACTGTATTCAAGCAACCTGGCTCTGGATATCCCATGGTCCGCCATGAAAAGTTTGTTAAAGCTTGCACTGACAAATGTTCCTTTTAAATCTAATGGGATCTGGTATGTACAATCAGATGCTCTGGCTATTTGTGTACCATTGGCCGTAATACTAGCAAACGTGTGGATGAAAACGTTTGACGCATCACTGCAAAAACCAGAGCTCTGTGAAAATATCTCCAGATCCGACCAAAACAGGAAGCGCAAAGACTGTAAACGAAGAGTGACTTTCCGAGGAAGAGGAGTAGAATGTGAATCATGCAAAAACTGGTTTCATGCAAAATGCCAAAAGATAACGAATGAAGAATACGCCACCATGCAGGATGTTGTTTGGATTTGTACTTATTGCAGCAACCAACAGACAGTGGGGCGGTGTGAGAAGATGTAATTGTTTAAAAGGTATGTGGATAATATTATCTGAAGGTTCGCGGCGACCGGGACGAGTACTTAAAATTCGCAAATTCTTTACACAACAACCTGCAATTTACCTTAGAAAAAATTAACTTGGAAGGGGATTTGGTTTTTCCTGACATTAACATGAACTTGAGCAGCAAAAGCAATATCACCTGTCATTGGTATCAAAACCAACTGATACTACAATATTGCTGAATTTTTGCAGCTGTGCACCGCTTCAGCATAAGAAAAATGTGATTCAAGGGACGGTTCACAGGGTTTTTAATTCAACCTCTAATTGGTTGGCCTTCGATCAGGTTCTTGAAAAGAACAAAACTTGCTTGACCAAAAATCAGTATCCAGAGGAATGGACTTCATAAATAGTGAACCAGACTTTAGAGAAAGTAATAAGTGGCGGTGAACACCAATTGAGCACAACACCAAAAGAGCATCAAAAAAGCAAGACTAGATCTCATGATAAGCCAACAATTTTTCTACAATACAGCGGCAACCCTACGTAAAACTTTGCAAGCAAATTGAAGAAACTATGTGAATTGCGAGTGGTTTTTATAACGCAGAAAGTAGGATCATGCCTCCCTACCCTGAAATCATCTTATGATAGAGACCTGAAATCCCACGTGGTATATAAATACACGTGGTAGATAAAATATAATGGATGCGGATCCATCTATCTTGGGCAATCAAGCCAGCATGTTACCACAAGGATAGCAGAACATCAAAAGAAGGATTCACATGTGGGTCAACATCTGGTTGAATGTTGTGGCGCCACGAATGACATTGAATGGAAAATTCTGGACGACTGTCGGACGGTAGAAAAGCTAATGACTATCGAAGCTACATACATCAGCAAGCTGAAGCCGGCACTAAACACACGCGATGAATATAAGGGCTGGGAACTCACGCTAAAATTTTAGTTCAAATCATAATTTTGACTAGATAAGGATACATAGGGCAAAAAACATTTTGTGCATGACAAAACAAAATTTGCAAAACCTCCAGTGGGATACTTAGGGTTAGGCCAAATTCGGAATACCCCTAAAAATACAAAAACATGGCCAAAATCGAAAAATCCGGAATAGGATTGTTTTAAAAGAAATTGATAACAGATGTAATTATGAGATGTAAATAGGCTAAATATTGTATATGGAAAAAATTTTCGATTGAATTTTTTAGAATAGTTCATAGAATTGTTTTAATTGTGGTCTCAGAAAAATGTAAATAAAAATTCATTTTATCCTTTAACAATTTGTGAAACAGTTTTAACCTGACAAATGAACTTAAAGTTCGAAAACGTTTGTTTTAAATATCGGAAGTAATTTTAATTTGACAAACTGGTTTTTTTCACATTTAAAAATTTAATTGTCTGCAAACAACTCAAAAAAACTCAACACGAAATACCCAATTCAATCATAGGTTTTTCCTCCAGTTGTAGCGATGCTTCTTCTAGGAGCAAAAAGTATAACAAATATCTCGAAAATTTTGAAAAATTGTTCAAAATGGTAAAACATTGAAGATAGATCAAGTTTGCATATGAAAGTATGGTTACCCGTACGGAAGCCCCTCAGGCCCGATTCAGAGATTTTGCAGAGACCAATTATTGACAGAAAGATGCCAAGACTTAGGTAGTGGAGCCAAGACTTGAGACCTCTCTGGGCAGCGTAGAACCCAAGTTTTGGGTTTCTCGGAGCAGAGTTAAGGTCGACATCATGAAGATCCGATGTTATTAATTTAATGAGGGCAACTCTCTTACAAAGTTGGCACTCAATTACAGGTTTTCTGTCACAAAAAAAATCATTTGCAGGGGAAAAAGGTTTACAAAAACCTTAGACTTGAGACCTATGCACTAGACTAGGTACCTATGCCAAGACTTAGGTAGTGGAGCCAAGACTTGAGACCTCTCTGGGCAGCGTAGAACCCAAGTTTTGGGTTTCTCGGAGCAGAGTTAAGGTCGACATCATGAAGATCCGATGTTATTAATTTAATGAGCGCAACTCTCTGACAAAGTTGGCACTCAATTACACGTTTTCTGTCGCAAAAAAATCATTTGCAGGGAAAATCCGTGAACTTCACCCCACGACTTAGGGCCTCTCTGAACATCACAGAATCTCCAATTGGTGCAACTAATTACTGAAGTAACTGAAAAAGTCACTTCGGCCAAAAGTATTTGGAATACTGGAACAGAACATTCTTTTCGCGCCGCAGGCAATTCTTGTAAACATTTTTCTGCCAAGACTTTGCAGGGGAAAAAGATGCCAAGACTTAGGTATAGGAGCCAAGACTTGAGACCTCTCTGGGCAGCGTAGAACCCAAGTTTTGGGTTTCTCGGAGCAGAGTGACGGTCGACATCATGAAGATCCGATGTTATTAATTTAATGAGCGCAACTCTCTTACAAAGTTGGCACTCAATTACACGTTTTTCGTCACAAAAAAAATCATTTGCAGGGGAAATCCGTGAGCTTCACCCCACGACTTAGGGCCTCTCTGAACATCACAGAATCTCCAATTGGTGCAACTAATTACTGAAATTACTGAAAAAGTCACTTCGGCCAAAAGCATTTGGAATACTGGAACAGAACATTCTTTTCGCGCCGCAGGCAACTCTTGTAAACCTTTTTCTGGCTTTTTCAGTTTAATGAGGGACAAAAACCGCTGTCGATTTCGAGAGTCGCAAAAAAACAGAGCCTAAATATGTTAATAATTGTTAGCATCTGATTAGCCTATGGTGGGTTATTAAAAACGGTTGGTTGTTAGATTGGAGCGCTTCTTGCGCGTAGCAAAGACGATGTCCGCTTGTTTTGGATCTCCCCGTTTATTGGGTGAGAAACACTTTATAAAAAAGATTAGATAAAATCATCTCGTGTGGCTGACATATGGGAACATACTATGCTCTGTTTTAAGATTTTTGCTTTTTCAAGGATCTTGCTTCGAGCAGTATTATACCTGATCCACGTACAGTCACCATAGATAATAACTGAATCAAACTGTCGAAAACAATGGACTGCCCATGTTTTTGACGAGAATTAAAGCCATAAACCCTGTGCATTAATTGCAGTAAAAATGAAGTCTTTGTGAAACTTTATAGGCATTCCAATGCAATTGTTCACAGTTTTCAAAACTTTTCATTGAAACAGTGAGCAGTTTGAAATGCATAATAACACTGTTTCAATTTCTTAGGAGCCGGCCGAAAAGGCTGAATTCCAGGGTTAAAGTGAATGGTATTTAACGTGACTTGTTTGTTTTACGCTGAAGTGATCTATCTATTCTGTTCCCCCCCCCCCCCCCCCCAGCTTAGTGAGCATAATTTTTTTATGACCCCCAGCTGCACGTGCTATTTTCATACATAGTAACGTGCTATATAATAACATATAATTTGTAACTGGGGGTCATAAAAACTGGGGGGGGGGGGGGTTGGGGGACAGAATAGATCCCACTGAAGTTATTGATCAGAACCATTTTTTGTTTCAAAAAAACTGTTAAAAATGCAAAAATATTTCAAATAGGTTTCTGGGTATTTCGTTTCAAAGTTTTAATTGAAAACGCTTCATCACTTTGAATTGAAGAAAGTGATTTAACAATCAATAAAAAACAACCAACTGAAACATTCGTTCAAGCTATAACTACGGGAATCGCAAAGCATTGTGTTAATTGAATTAAGAAGAAGGGTAACTCCTCTACCATTAAAACTCTGCTATAATAGTTGCAACCCCACTCGGATTTATTTCGGTGACCATCTCTGTATCTGCTCATCTCGGGACATTAAACTGGTTTTCTACGATTAGGTCTCACCTGCAGATACAGGTTGTTCCGAGAGAAAAACAAGTTTCTCTTCCACTAACAGCAACCTCTCAGTTGTTCTGTTTAGCACTCATCTCAATCTCTCTCAAACAGTCAATTCACCTGTACTAATCATCCTCTTGACATTGAAGTTCAAATTATCAAACAAGTTGATGTGATATTTCTGTTTACGATAGATTTATGAAGTCTAGCTGAGTCACAACTGGACAGAATTACTTTGCATGAGACATTCATTCAGTAACACCAGTGGAACATGACTTAAACTGCTATTTTTAACAGGGCTCCACCAATGAGCATAACTGACGTTTTTTATGAACGCCATTCTTTCCGCACTATACGCACGCAGCCAATGTCCGATTTTGTCATTACAATTACTCGATTTTGTAGGACTTTTTCACGACACTTGATTTGACGTTAGAGTTGTAAACATGTGTGGAAGCAATTGACACTAGGCTAATTTAACTCAAGTTCTCTTAAAATTACCTCTTTCCACGAACACAATATCTAGTATTTACCGAAATGAAAGAAAGCCTAATTGCTGATTAATGTCAGAAATGTGCCTTTCGATACTAATTATTAATTATGAGAACACTTAGGCAATCAGTGGTTTTGAACTTACCCAAAATTACCCAAAAACTTGTTAAGAGGAATTAGGTCGCTGAATTTGGTCTCAAGTAATTACTGATAATAAGTAAGAATAAATAAACTGGCAATAAATTTTTAGACTAATTACATTCTCAAAAAAGTTTTGTTTCAACAAAGCTCAAAATTCATTGAAATTTGCCTTTTAGGTCATTTGCCACGTAATGCATTATCTCAAGTCTTCTTACATCGCAAGTGACACCCAAGTTTAACCTGCACAGACACAAAAATTGACTGGCGAATAAGTCTAGGTCATTTTGTTTTCGAATCCGGAGTGCCTCGCTCAAAAAACCTTTTAATCAGTTAAATGCTATCAGTTTAACTGGAAGAAGGCAGGAGGCGTTACAAACTGCCTCAAGGCGGGGGCTCCCTTACAAACTGCCTCAATCTCTCCATAATTTTGCAATTTTTACGTTTATGCTCAGCTACTGCAAACATAGTTGTATATAACCAGAACCAACAACGATTTTCCAGGGTAAAAACGACCTGTACTTGAAGACATTATGTACCTAAAAGTTCCACTTGGAACTGTTAAGCTACCAACGTTTCTGATACTTATGAAATGGATCGATCCGTTAACTATTTTGAATCTCTTAGCTGTGAAAACAAATGCTTGTTTTGTTTTTAAAAAGCTAAATTTTACATCGTTTTTAGAGAAAACAGGCTAAAATTCTGAGTTTTAGACTTTACATAGAGTAAATTGCTTTAGTAAAACATAACAGCACGGTGTAAGGATTTAAAGTAATATTTCCTGAAATTGTTAATTTTTATAGTTTAAAAATGGGGTGATACTCCAAATTGAGCAGTTTTGAAAAACATGCTGAATCATGAACAGAAAAAATATTGCCCCCATTGCGTTTTGTAAAAAAAATACGAAAAGTTTTGTTGAACGGCGTGGTGCAAAAATGCAAATTCGAGGGGGAAAACAGCAATTTTTGCTAATGTAATTAGGACGCTAGTCCACTGTTTTGAGTTAATCGGATCTATTCTGTTTCGGTTCCAACATATTAGGCAAATGCTTTTAAGCACCCAGGCGCGCGTACTATCATTTACTGTGTAACTTAAGGAGTGGGGCGAAAAACAATCAGTTGATCAACAAAGAGTTTTTTTTAATCTGGCTTGTTGCTTTTGCAAACAATTTATTTTTTCAAAGTTTTGGAAAAAATGGGAAAAAATTACCAATCTTTCGAGAAACCGAATATTTCGAATTAGTTGACTGTGTGGTTAGCTGTCTCCTGCTTAAAAAAAAATGACTCCGACTAATCTATTGGCGAGAATTTTTAAAAATTGAAAATTTGCAGCATTTTCCTCCGGGAAGAGTACGGTTAAATCCTATTTTTGTTTGCTCTAAAAACGTCGACTCAAAATATCTTTCTTTGGACACCAAATTTTTGATTAACCAACCGTTGGGTTTTAAGCTATTTGTTAACCAAATTGTACGCCATTTGGCGGGAACTTGCAAAGGCGGTAAAATTTAAGAGACTAATAGCTATTATTTTGTTTCTCATCTACTACTCTATCACATGGCAAAAAATGCAGTCATCAATTGGAAAATTTGCAAATAATTTTTTAGGGCTACTCCACTTAGTTTCGCAGCCCTAAAAAATAAGCAAGTACTGGATTCGAACCAGCATCTCTGAATTGATCTTAAGCTCTCGAAATTCGACATCTATTATAATCAATTCTCAAGTTCTTTCCAGTTCTTCAAGTCTTCATCTCTCTATCTACGCTTACGGTGAGCAAGTGGAGCTACTTGTCAGGTTAATCTTGTACACAATTTACCGTGGGTTGTTCTCTCAATCTTTAACACAGGAACTTTATCAAAAGAATCAATTTCAACTAATCTAAATAAAATTCCCAGAGCACAGACTGCACAACTACACATGTACATCAACTCATTTAAAATTTGTCTGAACGATAACTAGAATGAAATCTAAAACCAATAATTGGCAAATGTGAAATAAGCAAAACGTTCTTGGCCATAAAAGTATTGAACAAAATTGTTAAAAATTATTCATAGCCTGAGCTATGATAGATCCAGAGTTATTGTGACAGAGAACTAAATTTGGTGACGGCGAGTCATGGACAAGGGCAACAACTGCTTTTTGGCATTAAAGAAGTCACTGTAGATTAATTAGGTAGTGGATTGTTGAGTTGTTCTTTGGCAGAAGAGGACTGTTAACCATTTGTTAAGCTGATGTGTTGTTGTTGTCGTTGTTTATATTGCTTGCCACGTGCACTGCCGCCAAGTCGTCAAAACCACTAAATAAGTTAGACATAAGATTAGCTGCAACATTTAGTACCATTTTTGCTTCACAACATCATTATGTAACACGCTGGTGTTCCCTTAACAGCATCTTGATAATAAAATCTGACAAAAAGAACTTCAGCCATTTTTGGACGTGATCCAAAACAACCGAGAAATAGACTTTTGTGACGTAGAATACATATACAAATAAGGACCTGAGTTGATGCTGTCACCGACGTGATCTGTAAAACCTATTCAAAACATTCTGATTTTTTAAATTATATTTTTTGAAATACGAAGTGCTCATTACATTATAGCCGCGAGGCTTTATTAGTGTCAACATTCAGTGCCAACCCTTCTCTATTGACTTTCACAAGTTTTAGAGTACCCTTATATCACCAAAAGATTGGTCTTAAAAGGTCCTTGGAACTCAAATTTATGAACATAAACCGACTTATGTAGGAAGAATTGCTCTCGAACGACAGACGAGGCAATTTAATTTAGAGGCCGTAGCCCCGACAAAATTGTCTTTCAGGGTGCAAAAATATTTAACCACGCCGGGATTCGAACCAGTGACCTGCCGATCCCTCACCAGAAGCACTGCACACTCGCCTATCAGGCTCTTCTTGTTGCTATGCTGCAATCGATTTTATTCAGCAAGCTTTACTTCGAAGTGAGAGCAATAGAGATCATTCAAAAATGGAGAGCGAAAGCGTCAAAGAAGGCTTTAAAAAAGCGCAAAAACGGTCAAGCAAAAAAATGCTTGAAAAAGGCCTACCCGTTTACATTAATTGCTACGAACTTCGTTCGAGAGCAATTAATCACAGAAAAACGTTCACGCAGTTCAACTAATCAATCAACCTGAACACGCAGTTCAGCTAAAACCCCACTGCCATCGAGTGTAACGAAAGATGGATGACACGCATATAAAAGCAATTGGAGAGCGGCATAAAAAGATGAATCAAATTGCTCTGGTCGGAAGTTTACGACAAAGAAAGGTATTAAAAAGATTAAGCAGCAACAACATAGCGGGACAGTAAAAACAGTTAAATTTGTTGTATGTGAAGAAAAGACCACTATCGAGTAAAGCCATTCACTTTTTTGTTCCAATTCCTGATGTGGTGTGATCAAAATTACCATCAAGACAGCGCTCCATTAAAATCCTAATTCTTTGAATTGCAAAAGGCCACGATGCGAATAAAATAGCCTAGCATCGCTTCAAAGCTACTGAAAAAAAACATAGCTAGTAGATTGCCAGAAAATAGCCGCCATAGCTTCATAGACCTGTAGTCTCAAAAAGAGTAAAGAGACAGACCAAAAAGAACTTACTCTTTTCATTATGGGCTGAGATGTTGCACTTTGATTAAGAATCTGTATAACTTATTGCTGTTACCAATAGCTGCTCTTAGGTAACCATCAGTTAGAGTGACAAGCACTCATTTGAATTATCTCTTTGAATTAAAGCAAAGAAAAGTCAATTCCAAAGAAAGGAAGTCATTTTTGAGAGTGAAGTAAGTCACGTGTGACCAAAAATTTAATCACGCGAATGAACAAAACAAACCTCACTCCACTAAGAGCGAAAAATTACGTCACGCATTCAGTTGAAATTGCATGAACGAATAAACACAAAGCAGATTTGAAGTGATTGTGACGTCATATGGTCGTAACAAAAATCTTGACGACGAAATAAAAAAACATAGCGGGACAAGTCCTGACGTACAATTCAAAAAATTTCCATTGACTAAACAAAAAAAACTAGACCTAGAACGGACTATGAGTGAATTGGGAGCACCATTGAGAAAAAAATCAGATAGAAAAATCGAAAAAACAGTAAACATCAAAGTGAAATTCCCATATGTGAACAAAAAACCACTAACGAGAATTGGAAATTTGGTTCAAGCAAAAAAACTAGGCCTAGAACGAACTATGAATGAATTGGGAAAACCATTTAGAAAAAAATCCGATCCAAGAAATAAAAAAAAAACACTAAAAATCAAGGCGAAATTGCCGCATGTTAACAAAAAACCACCAGCGAGAAAGCGATTTTTTGTTCAAACATCGTTTTCTCACTCTACTTCAAAATTAGAGCGAAAAAATTTTACGTCGCAAACCCACTGGTTTTTTCGCTCCAATTCTTGTTTCGGCCTGACCAAAATCACTACTCCAAATTGACTTCAAAAATCAGGAAAATGTGTGAACAGCTCCTTAAAAAAAGACAACGCCGCAATACAATTCAAATTCTTTGAATTGTACAAAAACCGAGAACAATAATAGCCTCAGCTGACGCTTCGCGGCTACTAATAAACAGAAAATCGTCGGATGAATTGCTCTCCAACGTGGCAGGCGCAACTTAATTTAGAGGGGGTGTAGCTTAGAAATGTATTATAGGAACGAAAAACCCCTCCCCACAGGGGGTTCAAACCCTGGCATCTTACCCACTCAGTCATAATGCTTTCGATAACATTTCGCTCACAATCACTTTTAGTAATGAACTCTATTTTAGAAGAGCAACTTAGATCACTCAGAAATCAAGAATTAAAGTGTGGAAAAGTCACTCAAGAAGTCAAAGAATGTTCTAGAACAAAAGCACAAAAACGATCAAGCAAAAATTTTGTATAAAAAAGACCAACACGTTCACAATAATCGCTTCAAAGTTCGAGAGCAATAAATCAGATATTAATTATGGTGATATTACTTTTGTCTAAGATAACGTCTACTCGCTACATTTCAGATTAAACATGACATTGTTTGACCGGATGATCGAATAATCAGGAGTGATCTAATTTGGTGAAATTGAAATTTGAGCAATCTCATTCCATAAAATAGATAGTTGATAAACTAACTCTGGCATGCAGCATATGCATATGAAGGCCCTGCTATGTTTCATCTTCTTGATTGATTCTATGAGGTCTTTGTCTCTAACTGCCTCGAGGAAGAACTGTTCCATCTCAGTCAATTCAGGATGGCCACCCTTCTCACGAGAATTCTAGACAAAATCAAAGGCCACATAACAAACAGGACGCAGCAATAATCGTTTGGGTCATACCCCCCAACGAAACTCTAATTTGGAAGGAAAGAAATCCTCGCCCCCGGAAAAAAATCTGTACGCAAAAACGAAAGACTGAGGTTTGTGAAATCATCAAAAAACTTTATCAAAATATCTGTAGGATGAACATATCATTACAAGTTATCAACTGCAAAGTATGGCGCTGTTGAAATTTTACAATGCTCCGCTTACTCAGAATCTCGTCGCATCACTGTAAACATAACTTCATTCATGTTTTCCAAAATGCCTTCATTTTCCCATTTCACAAAAATTTTTCTAAATAGAAGTGTACTCCGTAAACCTTGTTTGATCAGGCCATGGAAATCCACAAAGGTGGCTGAGGTGAGTTCAAAATTACACGGCAAAGAATGCTCTCTCTGAGGGCGCTAAATTCTGATCTTAACTAATTTTGAAAAAGTCAAAGTCTGATCATACGACAAACTGAACAGGTTGATTCGATAATTTTCAATAATTGTTTGAATCTTTCTTCTGAGCTTCACCACTGGCGCGCAATGAAACAAGTGCCTCGATTCAGAGTTAGAAATTGCAACAAAAACGACGGAAAGGAGAACATTACCTTGGTCATATATAATGCCCATATAAGGGAATACAACTGACCCTGATCTGTTCATATGTCTCTGTGATGATACCGATGAATAGAGAGAGAACACAGTAGATGAATAGTCCGATGAACACATACAGCCATATCTGGTTGAACACGTACACCAGTGTGCTAACTCTCCTCATCTGAGCAAATGTCTCGAACATGTCATCTCCGTTGATCAAAGAGTACCTCAACAAACAACACAATTCCTTCACTCTGACCTCTTGTTAAAAAATTGTATAAAGAAATTATTTCAAAATGCTGACGAGGTTTTACCTCTGCAACAATTTCGTTGAATTCTGCTGCAGATTCTAAACCATCGTTACTGTTGTTAATTTGTTACCACGCGGATTTTTCAATTTACTAATTCCAAGATTTTGTATAGATTGTGTGAATGTGCATGACAAGCAAGGAAAATGTACAGCATTGTGTAATGATAATGAACCGAATGAAAAAAAAACCTATTTCTAATCAATCAAAAAAAATCAATCATACCACGATGCAACAGACATCAAGTACAGTTCCTACGAGTTCTCAACTAAATACCTCTTCATAAATGTCCACCAAAAATGTATCACCCTCAAACCGAAGACAATATATCACACAGGGGGGGGGGGGGGGGCAACTGTACTTGATGCGGCAATCTCTTCCATTAATACCTGCCCATGTCTTATAGAAAAAAATCCGCCGTTGCCTACTAGCAATATCTACAATTTATAAAACGACGTGAAATAACATACACAAAGGGGTTAAAATAGTGCAGGCCTTAATGAACTACCTTCCATTGTGCATGAATGATCTTTTCAGTGCAAGAGAATAACTTACATGGTCTCCATGGTAGCTACAAATGTGCGGAACTTGTAGTGGAATGGTCCAAAGACAGCCCATCCTGCCAGAGCAAATCCAAAGTAGATGAAGAGACAACAGAACAAGAATCGCAACACATTCGGCATCGAATACTTAAGAGTCAGTAACAGGGCCTGTCAACACATGATGGAACACAAATGAACATTGTCCACAACTGTCATAGAAGGCAAATCCAAATGATAACAGAATTTTTTATCAAGTAAGACTAAGTTTGAAAATTTTTATTGTACAGTAACAGTTTTTGACGCTGTTTTTCTCGCCAGTCGATTGTCCGTGCTTATGAATCTTGCGTGAGAAAACTTATCCCCAGTCAACATTTTATCGGGTTTGATCTGAAGTGTCAAATATGAAGTTTCTTCATATTTTAAAATTTTGTCAACTACAAGATAAAATTCTTTTATCCGTATCTTAAACTATAAAAAAACGATACCTGACACAGTGTCGAACAGCCTTAGTTAGGCCATACATAATCTTCTAAGTGCCGATAATACATCTTTGTCAGATCTAAAATGATGAAAAATAACCGAGGATGAACTTTTTCATACAGGCGTCATAAATACTTCTAGAGATCATGGGTGCGAAAAAAAACAATGGCAAAAACTATTATTACGAAGTTTCCACTTTTTTCACAAATTGCTTTTAAAGACGAGGGGATGGTTTTCGTAATCGCTAGCTAAATTCGCTTCTTGGTGTTCCGGTCCCTGCCAGTGGGAAGAAGCGCAGAAAGCAAAACCCGGAGCAATGGGAGGGAGGGGAGAAAACAACGCAAGTCGCGACCGCGACACGCTGGAAAACCCACCCTTCATCAAAGCGTGGGAGAACAGCCGACCCCCACGTTCATCAACAGGCGATCAAAAACTGCGTCTCGAGTTTTCCGACTACGACGCATTGAAACCCCTCTTTTAACGTGCCCGAGCGTGGGACAACTTAAAGAGGGGGGACGCTGCGTCAGAGACGCAGCACCCAGGCCCAACAATGGGCGTAACGGGATAACAGTAACAGCAGCTAGCTAAAGTCTAGGGAGCTCATTTTCACTGGATAAGGAAGCACGAAAGTGGAAGTGGTATCCCAACCACATTAAAAATTCCCTTTACGGCGTAAATTGGCTCCAACACAAAAGAGTTCAAGGGGGGCCTGGCCTAAAGCTCCCAAGAATTACTCCTCACTCCCTCCATTTATGTGTCCAAAGGAGTATCCGCAAAACTCGTATACAGAGAATAGTAAGGCTTTTAGTGAACTGCTCGACTTGATGCCATCGGGATTTAACAGATTATCCCGTTTCTCAAGGCAAAAATTCAAAATGTGTTGATCAGACGAAAAACGGGCAGAAAAAACGGCCGAAAAAACAGCAAATACCAACAAAACGAAAATAGATTTTGTTTCAGAGCTGTTAATGTCAACCCATCAAACCAAAAAATACAATCTGGTGACCAATCTAACCCAAAATACATTTTGCAGAGAGTTTTCATATTTTTTAAAATCAATGGTGAGTTTTATTCTGATTGTTCAGAATTAAGTTTTATAAGCTAGATCAATAATGAATTGTTCTCAAGCTCGTAGTTGACATAAATTAGTACAAGCGACTAATGGCGAACAAATTAGTAGCGACATCAAAAAAGAGTTTTACTTGGTTGCGTGATACCTTTGTGAAGCTATCAAATTTGCTGATTATTTTGACCAGCAGCAGGAAGAAAGATTGAAGTCGGATCAACCCACTCATTTTCAACACTGATTACTCAATTCACAACCTGCCCACTTTTGCTGATTTGTTATGTCATTCCTTTTCTACGAGACTTTCTACAAGACAATTGACCAAATTCTGACCATTGTAGAAAAATGCAGTGACTATGCAGAGGCCATAGTACATTTTAAACATTTGAGTACCTTATATAAAAAACACTAAATATCTTTCCCCGATTGCGTTTCTTCTCACGTTCACGTTTCTGAAGTTATCAGAGAATGACTCACATTGTACGTGTGAAAGTAGTTGAGGTACTTGAGAACTCCGATCCACACAATCATTGTGGCACAACCCAGCAATACTGCACACACTGTGTACACCTGTGTCACCTAAAATAAAAAGTAGGCTACCTTTACGCCATGCCAGACCCATTCCTGTTGAACAAACTTGCCTTGAGGGCATTTCCTAATTAGAAGAGATAATATGTAGATCGTTGATAAATATATGCACATCATCAGCACAAAGATATATCTCATTTATTTATTGTACAGTTTCACAATCTGCCAATCAAATGCTTATTGTTTAAATTAGGTTCTATAATGCCTCTAAATTTCTACTTAATGTTAAGACCCGAAATTAAAATTGAAATTGCCTATTTGAGAAAAACACATACGTTGAGACTTAAGTTATAAAACTACTTTGAACATAAATAGCTACTTTAGCCTTTAATCCGAGCTAAAAACTAATTGAACGAAGGAAAATCTATGTTATAATACAATTATGAAAATGTCCAATCAAAATGAGATTTGCCTATTTTCAGAGATTTAAATAAACCTTTTGAGTTACTTCGGGCAAAACAGGCAAGCTTGTTTATTAAGTAATTTCAAATTAGCAAATACCAAAAAATTGACAGTAATTGTCATGGGAGCGCTTTCTGCTATCAACCAGGCTAAAATTCCCCCAAGCAAACAGTCCAAAATGATGAAGCGGATTGTGACAACATCGAAACAATTAACAGCTAATTTAAAACTCAGTTTCTTTAAACTAAGCATTTTTTAAATAAAAGAGCCTGTTCTACTTAGTCCACAGCATACACAATTTTTCACATTACTCCATAACAGACATTTTAAATGCGATGATCAAGAAAAAGCGATGATCAAGAAGGTAAGATTCTGCAAGCAATACACTTAGTTCTGACCCCCTTCCAAAGTTTTTTTGAAATTTTTCTACGAACTAGCAGTCAAAATGTCTCGGACATTTGGCATAAAAAATAGCTCAACCAAAACATTTGCGACTTTGAACAATATTCCGCCCCAGGAAGGTTTAAACAAAAATAATTAACCAAACGAATCAAAATGAAAAGATAACAAACAAACGTCAAGTGAACTGCTCTCAAACGATTGCAAATGACTGGCGAGAGGTCTACGGCTCTGATCTGGTCTGCGGTTTACGGCGTGAAGAAATGCAATACAAAAATCCAACATCCGACGGAGCAACAAAATAAAATAGCTGGACAAGTCCAGAACTACAATTCAAGGAAATTTCATTGAGCAGCCATAGTACACCTAAAAACGACTAGGAACATATTTTGTGCACCATTTAAAAAACTAGAAAAAAAACATAACCGACTATTGTCGGGCGAACTGTTCTCAAACGACAGGCGAGAAAACTTGTTTTCGTCAGTAGCTAGCTACGGTTTAGGGAGACTGGCTCTAGTTTAATTGGGGTGTGGTGTGAGCGCGTCTGGGGGGGGGGGGGGTGTATGGGGCGAGGAGGAGCGCGGTAGCGGCGAGGAGGAGCGCACGGATGGCTTGAGCGCTCTGGGTTACGGGTGGCACGACGTGTGCGGGGGAGGGGGGGGGGGGTGCTGTGGGCTGAAGCAGGCCGATGTGCGGGCAGAGAAAGAAGTGTGAGAGGTGATCAAACAACCGACCTTCACACCATGAATTTATGTCTCCACATCAGTTTCGCTGAATTGCATACTTAGAATCCAGTTAGCCACAAGGCTCTACGAGCCATTAATGCCCTCCGGGTGTTACCTGTTTATTACGTCGAAAGGGTAAGAAAAAATCTGTCAAGCGAACAATCGCATAAGTCCTTTGTTTGAGAGCAATTAATTAGCATTCATTGCTACCTTATTTCAGTCTTTTGATAAACACCCACGTCTGAAACTTAGCTGACGAAAAAACAAAAAAGCATTGAAGAGAAAAAACAAGAAATTTCGACTTGGATAAAATTCCAACTTTGTTCAATATGATTCACATAATACAGTAGCACTGAAAAGCTGGCTTTAAAATCACTGTAGCCTATTTAATTCTCACAGTTTACTGATATATAGATATAAATCCAGTTATACAATGAATTACAAGCTCGACAAAAACTAAGGAAGAACATATATACATTTGTTCTCGTCTAGTAACTTCATAAAACCAAAATTAAAACGAACTATGATACAAAAACATGAAAATTTCGATGAAGAGAAATGCGATAGATATCGCTGACAACTTGTAAAATTAAATCAATGAAAAGTTGAAATCCCAAGTAAATTCCCGTAATGAAAAACCAGGGCAAAATCAATCTTATCAAGAGAAATCTACAAGAAAATTTTCTGGGGGACACAATGAAATCTTCTTTACAAAAATTGATATTTTTTGAAACAAAACGGAAGTACAAGACATTTTTCTATCTTTGCAATGAAAAAAAAGTTGACGGAAACAAACATATCTCAGTGCAGTTAAACCGTTTTAGCGTCGCAAATTACATTCAGCATCATTAGATCAGGGAAGTTAAAGCAAATGTAACAAATGGTCGGAAAGATTAGAAGTTCTGTATATTTCAACTTGGTCACCAATTATAGGTGGGGTAGAAAAGGTGGAACCATGAGATCCTTCCATTGTCTGCACCTATCCTTAAACTACTAAAATTACAAAATTATGAATAACGGAAAGGAAGAATTGTCAACTCACCCTGAATGTGACGAAAATCTTAAGAAGAGATCCCGCAATGAGACAGCAGTCGCCCACAATTATGATGAAGTACCAGAACTGGACAAACTTGGCCTCGTCTTTCTTGCCGAGAGGCTTGTTGAACTTCTTTAGCCAGATTGCCTTTGTTACTCTGCGCAAGTACCAATTGTGCTGCACAGATCGGACACAGAGTACGAATGAGAACACAGCCAGGGCAGTAATACAACAATCCATTATTGTCATCAGCACCATGTACGACACGCCGTCATCTGAAATTAAAATAAACAATTATACACAAGAAGTGAGACATTTCATGCCAGCCTGGCTTTTTGACTGGTCAAAATCTTTTTTGGTTACATACAAAAATGGTACCTACCATTCAGAAATTGTTTAAAACAGAACTGACCGTTTAAGCTATATCTTTTCATACTTTTACTAGGGGAAAACAGTTAAATTTTCTCACTTTTCACCCAGTTAAAGTGGTTTAATTACTTATCAATTATAATTATTCATTCACATTTATTCAACTTTTGACACAGCATTTTGCTCAGCTGACCGTTTTTTTTTCAAAAACTGGAGAGGCTAAAAGAAAACTATATTTAGCTACAGTTCGAATTTTGGGAGAAAAAAAAGATTTAAAAAATTATAGAGAACCATTGAAAATTTGTCGGATTATATCGAGTTCGTAAATTATATTGATAAAATACATATTCCACTATAGCTTATACTTCCAAAAACATATATCAACAGTACAATAAGCTTCTTGGAAACAAAGTATTAAAAAGAGTTCCAATTATTCTGGCTACAATTGAGGATCGGTTCACACAGTATGAAAAAGTTCTAGCACATTTTGGGTTTAATAAAGGCTCGAAGAGAAAAACTATTCAAGAAACAGTTAAATTAACACTCCTGAAAACTCCTGAAAGTGACCTTTTGACCTTGAATTAAGGAATTCCCAGCAGCTGCACCACTCTAAGTACTTGAAGGACCACTGAAGTCGTCTTTGGGCCTCTAATGAAACCCGTTTCCTGTTTATCCCGTTTTGAAAGATCAAAGTCATGAAAAATGTGTTAAAACATCTTACCAAAAAGGCAGAGCACCAATGCAATCCCATCTTGGATTGTAAAGAAAGTGATAACATAGGTGTTTAAATAGATGGTGACATTTATTAATAAAGTAATTGTTTTTTCTCAAAAACACAATAGCATGCGCTATTTTCATTAAATAATTGATATGGAAGTTAGACTTACCGCTGCTCCCTAATGAGAAGATAATATAACTAATAGGAAAATCAATTATCATTAAATCTGATAGCCAAGATTAAGTTAACATAACTGACTATTGTAGGAAGAAATCAATTGCAGCCTGCTTCTCATGGAGGGAGGAGGGGGACAGTAACTATATCCATTGAGAGGGCTTCAAATGACGTCATTATAAGTTATTATATACCATTATAATCACTAATAATCACTTTAAAAAATTCCACTAAAAAATTCCACCGATTTCGGCGCACTTTAAAGACATTTAGTAGTAAACGACCACCACCTGATATCAAATGGTGACACTTGTAACTGAGAAAAATTTAGATCAAGGAAAACAAAAAAAATGCACCACTTGGGTCTCCAAAACTCCTCAAAATGACCGTTTGACCATGAATTGAGGAATTCCCAGCAGCTGCACCACTCAAAGCACTTGAAGGACCACTGAAGTCGGCCTTGGGCCTCTAATGAAACCTGTTTCCAGTTTATCCCGTTTTGAAAGATCAAAGTCATAAAAAATGTGCTCAAAATATTAACAAAAAAAGACAGAGCACCAATACAAACCAATCTTGGATTGAAAAGAAAGTGATATCATAGGTGTTTAAGTAGATGATGACATTTATTAATAAACCGATTGCTTTTTCACAAAAACACAAAAATATGCTCTATTTTCATTAAAATTATTGGTGTGGAACTTAACTTACTGCTTCTTCCTTTTGAAAAGTTAATATAGCTAATATGAATATCAATTATCATTAAACCTGATAGCCAAGATTAAGTTAACACAACTGACCATTGTAGGAAGAAATCAATTGCAGCCTGCTTCACTTGGGGGGGAGGAGAGGGGACAGTAACTATATCCATTGAGGGGGCTTCAAATGACGTCACCATTATAATCACTAAAAAAAATTCCGAGAAAAAATTACACCAATTTTGTCGCGCTATACACAACATTTAGTAGTAAACTACCTTCACCTGATTTCAACTGATGACACTTATGACCGAGAAAAACCTAGATCACGCAAAACGAAAAAGTCAAGGGCGCAAAAGTCACTCGAAAAGTCAAAACGGTCAAGAGTACCCGAAACGACTTTTAAAATCATGCAATGTAAACTCTTACTAGCCTTGACTAATTCCAAAATATCTTAAAGAAAAACTTATCAAAACTTCAAAAATTTGAAAAACAGTTAATTAGACGCAATTTTTGGTTATCATTCTTGATAGGTACGTGCAGGAGGGTGTGTGGTGTGTGTGTTTGGGGGGGGGGTTATGGGGTGTGCGTAGTTGAGAGGGAGGGTACGAAGTTGGGGGGTGTCGGTAGAAGCGGCGTGCGGTGGTGTAGACAGGGGTAGATAAGTGCCCCCGGAGGGGGAGGGAGGCAAGGGAGAGGTTGGCGTTAGGTAGGGGTTAGTTAGGTAGGTGGGGGTCTGTAGTTTAGATAAGCAGGGACTTATAGGGGATCAAAAATTCACAAATAGCCTCAGCCATGAACATTACAAGAAGCGCCGAGTTAATATGCATTACAAACTAAGCTACAGTGAAAGTCCGATGTAAAGGGTCTAATAGAAAGACGTTAAAATTCAAGTCATGAACAAACTCTCAGTTAAAAACCTGTAGAATACCAATATTCTTCTTCGATTATTAAAAAGACCAACACGTTTACAATAATTGCTTCAAACGTCGTTCGAGAGAGTTAAAAGAATTTAAATAACCGGCAAAAATCTCTGACAATATGGTTCCATTTTTACTTTCCTTTTCCAACATTGCCTCCGTTCATTGCAGGTTTATTTGCTTAGTTACTTTTTATTAAAAAATCAGATAGGGGAGAATACGAATAAAAATTGACAAATTATTGTCCGACGAATAAATGGAAAAAGTCGTGAATTAAAATTCAAGACAATTTCACTGAGAAAACCAAAAACTTTGAATTGAACTTGGAAAAACTTGGAAAAATAATTGGAAAAATTTTTACAAAACTTGAAAAAAACAGTCATGATCGAAGCCAAATTGCGGTAAATGAACAGAAAAACACTATCAAAAATGCGAAATTTAGTTTAAACACCATTCTTCACACTTTAAAATTATATTGCAAAATTTTAACGCCTCAAACAAAATTTGCAGAAGATTACCAAATGAATACACAGTTGAAAAATTTCTACGCTTTTAGTCTTTAAGAAAAATTTCAGCCGTGGAAAGAAAAATTATGACATTACATTTATCGTTTTTGTAAACTTATGTTCGAACTGCAGATATGTTCAAACTTTACGCCCGTAATTGGAAATAGCCCAAAATTTCTAATGTTTATATTTCAATAAAAGTAATTGTAAAAATCAGAACATTTTTGTCTCTCCCTACCTACAAATTTCAAAAATGTAGCAAAATTTCGCTGAAATTTTAATTCTGCAATACAAACCATTATAAGTGCAAAATATTGCATTGGCTTGTTGACACAAATACATAAACAAAAATTTTGTTCACATTATGGGGGAGTTTCGTTATGTCATTTGGTATGTTGCATGATATTGAAATTAATCTGGAGCAGAGTGTTGGTTCCTAACCAGATGACTCGTAAGTGATGCTGACACAATCAGTCGTAGAGTCAGTGTACTTGGAATTGATGGGTAGCTTGCCCGTGTGACGACTGTTGTCATACGTGATCTACAACAATCAAACAAAAATATTTCATATCTTGACAGTTGTTCAATCATTAATCACCCGTCCCACAGACTTATTTGGCAACCAAATATCAAACCCTGGAGGGTGTGCGTGTATTCTATCGATAACAAAAGCATGCAAGTTTTCAAACAAAACAACCGCAAACTCAAAACGTATTATATGGAATCTGTATTTGTGTAAATTTAACTGATGTAACCTTTTCATGAATGATACCACTCAGTTGTTACAGAAATCGGTAACAAATCAACAATTGGAACAATTTTGAATACAACCCATTGATGTCAGACGAATTGTTCACAAACGACTGGCGAGGGCTCGGCTTCGGTGGAAGCTAGATTGAGCTTAGTGAGGCTCACATAGGGGGTAAGGGGGAAAATAAAGGTGGGTGATGATATTGTGCCTCCATAGCAGCTGAATCGTACACTTAGGAGACTGATAAAGCTCTTAAAAACAACAACAAATTTTATCCCGTTTTTCAAGACGAAAAATATTATCAGTTAAACGCATAAAACCCAATAGGACTGACTTATCGAGCATGAAGACTCAGACTCAAATAAAACTTATAAAATATTCACTATCAATTAATAGAATGAATTCAATTCTGATTGGACAAAAATGTAAATAAAAAATATAAATAAGAAATGCATAACACGAATTATTCATTCATTCATTCTTCAATTGATTCTTGTGAAACTTAGTGCTATTTGCCATCCTCAGAACTTGTGAAATTTTCTCATCTTAGCAGAATACCGGACGCTTGCGAAACTAAACACTTAAAAAAAATACTTTAAAAAGAAACGTGAAAACTGTACGCGGAACCCATATATTAGTAGGAAACTCCGATTAGAATCGCTCTGCAGAGAGTTACCATAGGACTAAAAGCAACTAAATTTCTTTTGAGAACAACTAGAAAAGTAAATGGCCTGTTTAGAAACTAAGTTTTCAATGAACTATGAGGAGAACTGTGACTATATTTAACTGAACTAACTGATATGTTGAAGAGGTAGCAAACTGGCTTGAAGTATGTCCTGCTAGAGCCAATGTGTTGATTTATCAGGCTGAACTTGATCTCAAAAGAGAGCAAACTGAAATACAATTGAAACATTTCAATGACAAAACGGGTGTTTGACTGTACTTATCCTGACCCATCAGATTCAAAATATGTAGTAAAGCACTCAGATCTATCTTATTCGAAAAAAGGCTTGTGTGAACAACTAAATTGCTCTCTGATAAAAATTATTAAGTTAATGATTTCATCGCGCTATCAACTCATCAACCGAAAGAAAACTCAGTATAAAAATTTGTCAGACACCTGAGCTTGCGTTTATTTCCTAGAATTCTAATTCCAAACTTTCAAATATATTCGGCAGATTGCAGCAATTTAGCCGCGGTGTACCACCTTGACCTTTATTGGGATTGAGACAGTCATAGAAAAGTAGTTTTTTTCATAGGTGTAATAACGGGCTTTTTGTTATACTGTGTATCTCCTCTACATCCAAAATGGAAAAACTTTTTTTGCATCGAGCAAAACATTCTTTGTAAACTTACAACTCGCATTTCCATGAAAAAAATATAATATAGTTACAATATAGTTAACCATGACACAATCATCAGTTAAATGTTAAAATCAAATCATGTTATTCTGTATGACTCAACCTTTACAATCTCAAATAAAATCTCAGATTTTAATGTTAGGCAATCTCTGCTTTGATATTGGTGCAATTAACTATTATTAACACAAGTAGCGAAAGTTGAACCTAATTAACATGAAAAATTTGGCTAGAAAATGTCTATTTCCAAGTTTTTGCAGACAATGTTTGGAAACTTCCATTTTAAAGGATAATTGAAAAACAATTGAAATAAAAATATAATCCCTACATTGAGAAGTTTAGTGTGCAATGTTATACCTGCTCCAGTTGAGGCTAAAGTCGTTGTCTTTTTGACCTTCCCAGGTGACCATGTCAAATTCGCCATTCACTGTGTCCGAATAATACACATAGTAGTACTCTAAGCACAACAAAATACATTACCATAGTTGCCTCATTTATCTAACAGACATAACATGCAAATTGAAATCTGCCCTCAGTGATAATATACAACTATTAAATTAACTGATTAACGTCACGTGATCTGATCTGAAACCATCAAAATTTGTATAGCTAAATTAACCTAACCGATAGCAGCTCACAGGATAAGGGGGACCAAACATAGCAGAATTGTCCATCATATCGGTGAAGTTCTGCTTCCTCAATAGCTTCAGCGAACCATATACTTACAGCTGTACAAGGACTTAATGCAGATGTAGAGCAAAATTTAGTTTTCATAATATTAATAAAATTTAATACCCAAATTCCAAAAAAAAGTTAAATCGATCAGACAACAAATTGCATACAATGATGGGCAGGGGGAAATAGTTGCTTAAACATTTGTTTCAGAGCACTTATTAACTCTTCTTCGTCTCGGCTCTCAGGAATGCTGGCTAGTGAAGATCTAATATTTTTCCATGAACTTCATTTGTTCCAGAAAAGCAGTGATATTAGCAACTGTAAGTGTTACCCCCAATAACTATTCCTCATAGTTTAATACACTACCATGAATATACTCGAGAAATTTTTTTGTCTAAAAAATGCAGTACAGCTATATAAAAATATGACAATATGAATTTATGATAAAAAACACTGTCGTTTCCTCCGGTTAATACGCTAAACAGCTTTGTTCTTTAACAAGTTCTTACGGCACAAATCGTCTGATTTTCAAGGACAAGAAACAAAAACAACAAATCAAAATCAAGTACATATCATGCTTACCAACGTTAGCCCCATATCTGACGAAAAATCAGAGAACGATGAGCAGAAAAATCCGAAAAAATAACTAGAACCCATCTAGCAGAATGTTATTTTGTAGTTTGAAACTCGAGTTTGAAACTCATTCGAGTTTTCTAACCTGATATTCAAAACAAAACTTAAATTCAGAAAAGCGATCTTTTACTTTTTGTTGTAAAATAAATCAGATGAGCAGAAATCACTTATTAGGTGCCCAAACAAGACAATGATTTCATGTTATTTGGAGATTATGAACGCTTGCGATGAGAAAATGCATTTCAGTGACTGTTTTTAAGGTAACGCTCCTGGGCATAAATCACGATTGTCACCAACTTCTTCCAAGAGAAATAGTGGGAGATACTCGAATGGCCAGCATATAATCCAGTTCTGAATACAATTTAAAGTTCATGGTCGATTGCAGCGAAGTTATGAACATAATTGACTAACGTCGGGCGAACTGCTGGGTTAGGGGTGAAACGATGTTCAGGGGGTGGGATGAAGTGAGCCTTATGATAGGGACGGGGGCATTGGAACGATATGATGCAATGGAAGGGGGGGTGGGCGTTAAATGGGGGTCAAACTCTTTACATTATGAATTTATGTCTCCAAAACAGTTTCGATTAATCGCATACTTAGAATCTAGTAAGCCAAAAAGCTCTATGAGCACTTAATGCCCCCGGGCGTTACTTGTTTATCCAATTTTTGATTAAGGAAATCCAAAAGGATCAAAAGAAAAACTGGTCAACCGGAATCGCGTAAAAAGAGCACAGGACTATTATAATTGCTACATTTTTTGGGAAATTGTAGAAAGTGTTGGCGATAAACAACAATTTTTAGCAATAAAATCTGGTATCATGCTCCATAAAAATTTTGATTTTTATCAAGTGTTCCCAATATATCTTTGAAAATTACAGATCATCGCCTTTATTTAGTAAATGAAGGGATAGATGAGTACGACCATAGAATAACTCACTGTCTACTGGGTCTCCTTCCAGCTTCATGTGATAGGGCTGGTCTGGATCTGGCTCCACTTCGTAAAATGTCAGCTTAAACTGAAACATAAGCATTCCCTCTAGCGACATGTTGTGTTCCTAAGAAGTTATTGCGAGGACGATTTCGCTTAAAACCTTAATTTCTAAGAACGTCGAACAAAAGTAAGCAAGATTCATTGCAATAAGCAGCTAAATTAAGGAGATTTAGGGACAAAATAACGATCCATATATTCATCGTATAGTATCGCTAAAAGCCAGTCAAGCGTATCAAATTGAAAACATTCCTTTGAATTTCGTTTTTTCCAAGGAGTTGTCGAGGCTTAAGTTTTATGAACATTCACCTTTTTCTAGTGTTCTTGTCCACATTTTCAGTTTATCAAATTTTTATGAATTTCACGAAATTCATGTTAAAATTATTAACGATAGTACTATTGTTCCGACCCCCACTTTAGTGGGGAGGGAGGAACTATATACTCAACTGGGTTTTTTTTTGTTCAGTCAATTTTGGCCGACCGATATATTCATCTTAGAGAATTATGAGTGGTATCATTAAAAAGCCCGTCCAGAGTAGAATACGGAATTTAAAAAAATTGTTTGATTTTCGTGTTTTACAGGGAGTTATCGAGGTTTAAAGTTTTGTGAACATTCGACTGTTTTTGTTCACATTTTCAGTAATTTTTGCTAAAAATTGGCACAATTTCGCTAATATAATTCACAATAAGTTAAAATTTTTAACGGTAAAGTGTTGTTGTTATCATTAGAGATAGAAGAGCGTTGCTGAATTGTTTGATTGAAGTTTTTTTGGCTAAAATTCTTAATAAAAATTTCAAAATTCAAACTTTTTTCATCAAAAATGGCACAAAATATGCTTTTTTTGGTCCACTTTGTTAAAGTTTGCCGGACTTAGTGACCTACAAACCTTAACACAGACTCCCTATTCTCAAAAAAGCGCTAGTTGCAATTAGGCGCCGTATGAAAGTCTTCTGGAATTAAAACTTTGCCGTTTTTTACAGATTTAACTCGATAATTATACAAAATGCAAATTTTTTTTCAATATTTGAAGAATTCAATTCAACAATTAGTCTAATTCTCAAATAACTGGAACACTTGGTCGGTTTGCTGGGCGCGCAACAAAATCAGGGAGAGGTCTGATAATATCATGGACTCTTAGAATCAGAGACTCTTTGGTTTTCATTTTGATGCTGCCTTTTTTCAAATTATTTTGTTTTTGTTTTTTTTTACTGAAAAGGTCATTTACTGAAAATATTTTTTATTCACGGCTCCGTTAATGACAGCTCCAATTTACGTAAATTTGAGGCCATATGTCGATACAGTTTGTTTTTAGAGAACCAAAGGGTTTTTATGGCTTTGAGGAAGAGTTTCAGTAAACTTTAACTGAATTCTTGTCTTTTGCCTTTAATTGTTATTCTTCTGTCAGTCTGATTTCTAAGTTTAACCACACGAAGATCTAAATCTGCTCCTCAAGGGGTGCAAGTGAACCTTTTCTATTCATTCGGTTGTTACCTAATGTCTCTTATATTATTGAATGTATTTGTTTTAAGGAAATTTCTGTGATTTTTTGAACTTGTCATTTTTTATTTTACTTTAGTCAACATTTTGCTTATTCTCAGTAAGTACAGGTCAATCTTTCCACCTTATAGAATAAAAACTAATTTTGTGGCCGATTGTTTTAAAACAAGGTCTTCTTGCTTTTGTTACTACGAGTTTTCATACAAAGTTTTCTGATTTTTGTGCATAATTGCCCAATTTTGCTGTTGTTTTTGTTTCTTTCGTAAAATGTCACATTACTTAACAATCTAACTGAAAAACACTTGACAACATTTGAAATTGAACATAATTTTTGTTTTCATAACATTTGGTCTGAAGGGCTGCGACACCGTTGTCTTGCAGGAATTGTTAGTTTTTTATTTTTTTTTCCTTTATTTGTTGTTAATTTTTGTTGTCATATGCCAAATATTGTGTAATCAAAGGTCTCACTGGCGAACTCTAGATAAACATGTGAACTTAAATAACTGATATTGGTAAATAACTAATGGCTGTTTTGACATTCGATATAAATTTCTAAAAAAAAGAGTAATAGTATTCTTCAACTTATCCCTTTTTGTTCTTGTTTGCGTTTTTTTCTTATTTTACAATGTTGAATCATTTTCGTAAATTAACCTCATTTTTTAGAGCCCTTTGTGATGTTTTGTTGAATCAAACAATAATTTTTGTGTTGTTTAAACTTTTTAAATGGTGTCTTCAGGGCTTAGACAATTTGTTTCAGAAGAATTTTGTGAAGTTTAGATACTTTTCAGTTTTTGTGGTTCATTTTGTTGTCATTTTGTGATGGTCGTTTTACAGAAAGATGTTATGATGATCAAAGGAGACGCAAATGAAGATGTTATTTACTTGCGCATAATATTTTCAATATTATGTACAATTCACATCATTTATCTTTTTTGAAATACAATTTGCTCTCCCTAACGGTTTTATTTTCCTCAGATGGTCTTTCTTGGAACAACCAGTTTTCATAAAACCAATTTTCGTGATTTTTGCGAATTTGCCCCCTTTTTTGTACGTTTTTGTTTCCTTTTCACAGTATCAGAATAATGGGCGTCATTTGACTTACAAATGTTGTCACCTGCAAAAATTGCAAACGAAGATTTTTATTGCTTTTAGTGATCAGCTCAATATTAAATTGATTGAGGGGACATCGTTTTCGTGCATAATTTTTCGTGCAATTTTTTCGGTTTTGCCTGTATTTGTTGTTCTTTTTGTGGTCGTATGACATATCCTGGATAATGAAAGGCCTCATTCGCTCTCTTTTGAGGTATAAAAGACTCTCTCAATGATTTGATTTGATGCGTAATGTTTCTAATCATTTCGAATTTAATTCTTTTTTAAAAAAAGCAATATTTTAATAAACTTTTGCCACTGTTGCCAAGTCGCATTGAGGAAAAGTCCCATATTTTCTTCCAAAAACTACCGCTTAATCTTCTTAGTATAATTTTTATCTGATGCCATTTTGATTTGGTTATTAGTGGTTTTCAAAAAATGGACAAGGACTTTTGGTCGTAATTAATATTTGTAACAAATTGATTTTTATTGCCGTCCTTTCTGGTAGTCAGATTATGGTAGCCAAAGGTCTCATAGGCCCTCTAGAGTAGATTTTTAAATTCTCTTAAGTAGTTTGTTGAACGATATGTTGATATGTTAATTTTTTTAATCTCTTCCTCGTTTGGTAGACAATTAAGTGAAAATTGTAGATGAGCGGGGTCGGAACTTAATGTGCGAACGCAGATTACCGAGCCGCCTTGTTGGTATAAACTCTGAAGATGGAGGAGGATTTTAAGATTTTTGGTTAAAATGCTGGCTAAGGTAGCTATGGTTTTCATTGTAAGCAAACACGAAAAACACTTAGAAATAATGTGCATTATTAGTGATCCTGGCAACTTCGCCAAATGATTTTGAGTTACTTTTTCACACCATTCTATCTTTGCAAAACATTAATAGCTATCAATGAAACCCATTTACATGTGGACATAATATGCGTTAAATAGTGGCAAATTAATGGAATCAATGTCAAAAAAGCGCCAGAAATATTCATTACTCGATTTAAATCAATTGATGAACGATCAATTTTTTAAGAAACTGCAAATAAATCCTTAAGGGGAAGAATTTTTGAAATTATTCTATTCACTATAATAAACTGAAAATTAAGTCGAGCCCCATCTGTTTTTTGAGATCAATTGGTACAGCGGAATTCGGCGGTTTTTGGGAATACTTTTCAGGGACTACATGCTCAACTGTTTTTTATTCAGTCAATTAGAAGCATCATTAGTGGTATCATTGAAAAACCCATCGAGCGCAAATATTTCATCAACAAGTATTATTTGCATTCCGTCTGTTTTCGAGGAGTTGGATATTTCTGAATGTAATTGTTTTGCTAAAAGTTTGATCAATTTCGCTTTAAAAGAGCTTGTTAAAACTATCAACAAAAATGCTACTGGTATTAACTTCAATGCTAGAGGAGTCTTGATGAACTATTTCATCCGACTCCTTCGAAACCTTAGCCTTCTTCATTAAAAAAGGCACCAAATAAGCTTTATTTAGCCCAATTTGTCCAACATTGACGGAAATAAAGACCGAAAAACTACTGATACAATCTTTGCAAACTTAGATGAAGGCTGGTTACGCGTTAAATAGTAGCCAGTTACCGCAATCAGTGTCATAAAAAGTGCGCCAAATATTTTCATCACACGAATTAAATCAATTGAGCGAACACTAAAGTTATTTCATAAACTACAATTATATCCTTCAGGGGTGTGATTTCGAAATCATTCCATTAACAAACATACCCGGCAGGTTGCCGGAAAATAGCCGCCGTTGATTCCAATAAGCATGATTGGGATTGAACAAATAGAATATATTGAAAAAAAAAAGATTTTTGTACAAAAATATTTTTTAAGTCCGATTTATTTTGATGGCATTTCGTAGTTGAACATACTTCTGTTTCTTAGAGAGAGGCTACAGGGGCTACTATCAACACCAATAAGCATTAGAGGTGGTAACTAAGACTTATAGGAACGACGTTCAAATAGCGGGCATCTAAAATTGGGCTTTATGGGTTTATCCCGTTTCTATTTCTGACTTCAATTTTTTATAACGACTATGTTCATTTTGAATTGCTTTGCTTAGCAACTGATGTTCAAATTCACTTTTAGCAGAATGAGAGAAGAGAGAAACTAGCCTAGAGAAGTCAAAAAGATTTCACGCAAAATGTTGAAAAGGCGGCAAAATGAGGTAAAGCGAAACATTTTTTTATTCGACGAAGTAAAAAAAAAATAGGAGCGCTATAATAGCCGGCTGAGAAGATGAGGGCGGCTATTAATAAACAAAAAGATAAATCAAGCCCCGTTAAATGAGATCATTTGATACAGCGTTAGTGGGTTGTTTTTGGTAACGCTTGCGGGTGGGGGGACTGCATGTTCTACTCTTTTGTTCAGTCGATTTTGGCTAACCAATATAATTGGCGTAGAAAGACGTGAGTGGGATCATTAGAAATCCCATCAAGCGCAGTAATTGTTTGAAGAAAATTTGAGAACTTTTACTTAAAAAATGTTACAACTGTCAAAAATAGTGCAACTAGTTTTACCTTTAAGGTTGAGGAGAGTTGCTTAAGTATTTAACCCAATCTTTGCAAAAAATCACCCTTTTTCATTAAAAAAAGGCATCAAATACACTTTTTAAATCATTTGTCCAAAATTGCCAGAAGTACAGGCATTACAACTGCTGACACAAATTTCATAAGCTCAGGGAAAGGCTGCTTTTATATCTGCTACCTTAGAGAGCGTTAAAAAAGAACAATCATTTAAGCAAATAATGTAAATTGAAAATATCTAGCTTAAACAAGGCGAATCGTGATAATGTGCACAGCACATTATGTTCCGACCCCCCCCCCCAACCACTTCGAACGCCCTCCACGCATACATGATTGTGTGTGTGTGTGTGTGTGTGTGTTTGGGTATGTGTGTGTTTTTGTGTATGTATGTTTTTTTTTGGGGGGGGGGATGATATTTAGTACTTTGGGGACACCAACTTTTTTCCCAACAATATAACTTCTGTTGACTTCTATAGATTGAGATGAGCAAAAAATTCTTTGTCGCTGCAATTTTTGACTTGGCGCGAAATCATCAGCAGCAAAACAACTCTGCCAAAAATCACAACTTTTTTGATGATTTGAACGCACGTTTGATTTCTGCAAACACAATACAATTTACTCCCATTTTAATTATCACCATCAGAATGAGGTCAAAGCTATTATTGCAACCATCAGTTTTGGAACCAATCTATCCCCCCCAGCAAAGTGGGTATGTAACTTTGGGTCTTTCCCAATATAGCCCCCACCAGCTTAGTTGTCAGATAACCTATAGCCCCCATCATGGTAATTATACCATAATGGGGGCTAAAATTTCATGGGGGGTCTATAATGGGAACGACCCGTAACTTTTACGCCACCCCACGCCTACATGCTAATGTTTTGCACAGTAATACTCTGCATCACAACACATGAATTGTAAAACGTAGTAATAAGAAACAAGGTACGGAGGGCGGGGGAAATAGATCCCATAATTCTCCCCCCATATCTAAAAGATAGACCGACACATTTTTTTTATAAATTTTTAGTTGAAACAGGCTCAATAATGGGGTCTTACCCATTATAACCCCCCCAGTTTAGTGGTTATATAACTTATAACCCCCAGTCATGGTAAATATACCATAATGGGGAGCTATAATTGCAGGGGGTTATAATGTGAAAGACCATTTATTGAATAGGTTAACTACATATGAACTAAAGTTGTGCAGATCTATATTTCGGTCTTTCCCATTATATCCCCCATGAAATTTTAGCCCCCATTATTGTATAACTACTATGACTGGGGGGGGGCTATAGGTTATCTGACCACTAAGTTGAGGTGGGGGGGGGGGGTCCTATAATTGGAAGACCCCTGTTTTTTAGACAAGGGGAAAAAATTATGGGATCTGTTCTGCTCCGCCGCCCCCTATCTTTTTTTCATTACTACCATTTACAATTCAAGAGTCCTGATGCAGCGTATCACTGTGCAAAACAACAGCACGTAGGCGTGGGGCGGCGTAAAAATAGATACCCACTTTGGTGGGGGATAGACTAGATCCAAATCTGCTAGTTCTTGAAATTTAAATTTAGAAAGGTTTTGTCAATCTGATTTGGTGTTTTCGAACTTTATTGTTCAAAAACCCCAAATCAGGGTGACATAACTTTTTTAAATTTAACTTTCTAAAGCCTTTTAATAATTTTTTAATAACCTTAACTGGCAAAAAGAAATTAAAAAAATTCTTTCTTAAGTGGTCACTTTGACACCACGAAAATGTCAATATGATAACTAAAAAAATATATTACCTGATCAGGGATTTTTCAAAAAAAACTTATATAATCAATTTCAAAGGGCTTTTCAATGATATGACACATGCTTTTATCGGAAAAGTGAAAAAAACTGTAAAAGTGAACAAAAACGCCAGAATGATCACAAAATTTTGGAGCTCGATAACTCCCTGTAAAAAATGAATTTCGAAAAAATCTTTTTAATTCTATAATCTACGCTGGACGGGCTTTTTAATGATACCACTCATAAGTTTCTACGATGAATATATCGATCGGCGAAAATTCACTGAACAAAAAAAAACCCATTTGAGTATATAGTTCCTCCCCCCCATATGATGGGGTCGGAACAATAATTAATTATCTAAATGCATTATTTACTAATGACGTTTCAAAAGTTGGTTTGCCAAAATATGTTGTGGAACGCTGTGGAACTGTTGAGCGTTTAATAATGCGCAATAATAACAAGGCTAGTTTCGGTCCCATCGTTGACATTCACAATCAAAACAGATTTAGATTTCATTGTGGCGCTCTTTTTGGACTTTTTAAACTATGGAAATTACAGATAAGAAAGATTTTATGTTCAGATTTACTTAACATTTGATACCACTTAAGTTCAAGGTCCAATAAACATATATTTTATGTCTTCAGAGAAAAATTCATTGATTTTATGGCTTGATAGTGTTTTCGTAAACCTTTAATGAAAACATCACTTGTGCTTGAATTCCTGGTTCGTTTGTGGTATGGAACTTTCTCGTTACCCAAAGGTCTAGCTGGCCTCCGAAAGATATAGAGGTTAATTTATATACGGCTTTTGACTTAACTAATTAAATACAGCTCTGATGCTCGTATAGAGGTTTTATACTTAAACTAATGGTTTTGTGTTTGATACTACAAGTAATTTTCATAACAATTCGATGCCCATTCTTATGTGGTGTCACATCACAAAATCATATTAATGACAGGTCCCAATGGCGGATTAACACAGTTTTTGATGGTTTAAACACTTTTTGCCACGAACTAATTTTAATTGAATTTCTTATATTTGCCTATGTTGTCATTCTTTCTTTAGTCGTTTGACATTCTGAATAATTGCATGTCTCAATTCCTTCCTGCGAATGTAAATGGGAACTAATTAAAACTTTGAGTTAATTACAGATAGTTGTAATGGCCTTGATATTACTTGTTTTTAATATATCAGTGTATTTTTGAACTAATTAATTCCGTTCTGATTTTGTCAACTTGAAACTTATTCTCATAAATGAATGGTCTCATCCACTCACTGTTTCAACTAACGTCATTATGTCTTTTGGTGTCAAGCTCTAACTGATAATTCTATTATTTTGACACTTTCAAAAAAATGGATTTCCTGATACTTGCCAATATTTTTAATTCTTTTTGTGGTCTTTTCACGCAGTCCCTTCAAAAAGGCTTCATTGATCATCAATTGAGGCCCGAGTGATTTAATATAGCGTCTTTTCATTTACTCGCTTCTCGTTTCATCGCCTTCAGCATGTTTCTGTAAATTGTTTGTAACGTTTTGTGTTTTGCCTGTATTAGTTGTTATTTTTTAATATTGTGACTTAATGACAGGTCTCATTGTCTTCATAAGGAATTACATGTGAATTTACGAATTTACCGTTTATTGTGTTTTTTGAGAGCTGATGTCTCGAAAACGTCAATTGACTTTTGAACTTTGCCACCTATTGATCTTGCTGTTGTCAACTTGTTACCTAGTCTCATTACAGAATGATCGCATCTGATCCGTAGTCACGCCTAAGTTAATTTGTTTACATTTCTTCTGAGGCTGTTTTGCTTTTCTTGCTAAGTTACTTAAAAAATGGATATCCAGTTTTACTCGTAACTAATGTTTGTTGTTTGTCTTGTCCCGTAACTTTATCAATGGCAGCTCTTATCGACCCTATATTGCGGCATTATATTTTTCATTTAGTGGATTGACTTCATAAACATAAAATCGGGCGAATTGCTCTCAAACGACCAGCGGGCCGTCCAAATCTCCGGGTGACTGAGGGGGAGGGGGTTCAAACTCAAAATCTTAACATTAAGAACCACTCGTACTTCAAACCTTGATTTTCGATAAATTCTATACTTAGAGACTATTAAGGCGTATTGCTCTAAGAGAGCTGCTGAGGAACTTAATGACTACCGGGCATTACCTGTTTATCCCGTTTTTGAGGAAGAAAAGTCAAAAGCGTTGGACAAAAAAATGGTCGAGCGAAAAATCGCCTGGACCAATCCTTAGGACATATATAATTGCTTCGAACTGCGATTTGAAAGCAATCAACGATTTTTTAATCATGTACCATTATTTTTGTTTCTTATCAATTGTTAGACAATTTAGCCGAAAATCTGGATGCACATAAACGAGGCTCCTCATTTATTTTTTAGCCTTCAACATTTATATTTTGAAATGCAAAAAAGACAAGTCAAAAGAATTTTTCAGGAAATATAACACTTGTAAAGACACAAAATACATTAATCCCAAAGTGACAAAAATTGAAAAAATGTTGACTCAAAGTGTTCGGTTTGAAAATTTTACGTCTCTTAGTTATATTTTAGTTTGACAACGGAGATTTCATTTATGTCAAATTTGTTTCGCATATAGAAATTCAGAGTTCTCAAAATAGCTGGCTTCAGGTTGCCAAAGAAAAAGAACTAAGTTAAAATTAGATAGAACTAATTCCGCTTCAAAAAGTTTTAAGAAGTTTTACGCTGCTTCACAATTTCTCAGTTAAACTATGAGCTGTACTCCAGAAAAACCTTCTCATTCCATAAGGACTATTGTAACCTGAATGACAAAAGATGAAAGACATTCTAATGCTCTCTAGCTGAGACTCCAGTGAGTTTTTAGTGTTCGACTTAATAGACCAAAAATGAGCTACATAAGAGTTCTCAAACCAGTTTTCAATCTCAGAAGCGGCGAGCAGCTGCTACTCAAAAACAATCGCACCTGAGCAGTTGAAAAGTATTGAAATATTGTTGAAATTGTTCATTTTTTCTGGTCGACAAAATAGCGGAAATTTTTACAACAAACAGTATCATAATGTTGAAATTGATCATTTTTCTTAGGGAAAAATATTAAACCACCCAGAATCGAAAATTGTTATTCTCTGAACAAACTAGCATTGTCGTCACAAGATATTCCGTGATTTATACAGCACGTGTAATCCTGAGAGATATAGTTTAAGTCGCAGGAACAAATTTTATATCCCGATTTCATATGAGCAGATTAATGAGTCAATTAATTTTTGTAAAAGCAAGTACTACAAAGCAGGCCAGATAAACTAGGGCAACTGCGCAGATAAACAGGGTCATTTAAACCAACCGAGTATCTACTGTCTATCTGACCCACCTGTTAAAACTACTGTTAAAAATAAAAATAACGTTGTAATTTTAATATATATCAACTCCTCTTACGTTGACACGAAAATAAACTCTCATTCAAAGTCAATTGAGGACAGAACTATTCAATGTGCAATGTGCAAGCAGGTCGTGAAAATTGGTGCTAACAATGACTGAACTACTTTACAAAATTGTGTTAATGTTCTCTGCTTAAAAAAAAACTAAACAAAGTTGAAACAAAAGGAACCTTATTGTAGATGGCACAATCATAAGAGCATCAGATCAACTATGTTTACTCATATTTAGCGCATCAATCTTTTTCAGCGCCCCAATAAATTTTCTAAAACATGAAGCCAGCTAATTATGTCAACATGGACCGAATGGAACCCCAGCGCATTTCCAGCAACGAACGCAAATAGCCATTGTAACCCATGGTCACCTTGGAATGGTTATCTCCCAAAATCTCTAAAAAGATCTAAAACGGCCAATCTTTTTACATCAATGGCAGATGATCTTTTAAGACTACCACACGGGTAAACAGGAGAAAAAATCAGATCTCTTATTAAATGGAGAGACTCATTAACATAGGCTTGGGAGAAATCTAGCCTTCGCAATTCATTTAAAATGATCCCGTTTTCTTCTGCTGTGAAAAGACGCAGTTTGATGGAAGCTTTCTTATCGGTAGCAAAATAAAGATAACAACCTTAAACTTAACCGACTAAGGTCGGACAAATTCTTCTCAAACAACGGGCGAGGGATTGATATGCTAAAACTTTGGCTTAACGAGGATAACCTATCTATGTGTGTGGGCGGAGATCACAGATTCTAATAATGTCACTTCACCTTAAATTTCCTTATTCACATCAAAATTTTACCGAACCTCACTTAATGCCCTCGGACTGTACCAGTTATCCCCCGTTTGCTACCACGAGAAGCCAAATGGCAGGACAAAAATCCCATTGAAAAGACCCACAGAACTAATATAATTGCTACAAACTTCGTTTGAGAGTAATTAACTACAAAACATGATTGATAGCAATTAAAAACATAACTGGCAGATTGCAAGAAAATTGCCGCAATAGCTTCGTAGATCTGCAGTCTAAAAAAACAGTAAAAAGACAGACCTAAAAAATTGTCTTTTCATTGAAGGCTGACATCTTAGATTTTGATTGAAAATCTGTATACGTTTTTGCTGCCTCTATTAGCTGCTCTCAAATAACCTTCATTTAGAGTGACACACACCCACTTGACCTTATCTCTTTGAATTAAAGTAAATTAAAGTCAATTTCAAAGTGAGGAAGTCATTTTTGAGAGTGAGGTAAGTCAAGTGTGACCAAAAATTTAATCACGCGAATAAACAAAAAACTCGCTCCACTACTAGCGAAAAATGACGTCATATACGCACTTCAGTTGAAATTGCAAGAACGAATGAACAAAAAGCAGATTTGAAGTGGTTGTGACGTCATATGGTCGTAACAAAAATCGTGACGATGAAATAAAAAACATAGCCGGAAGAATTCCGGAAGCGACTCGAAGCGTCAGAACTTCACTAACAAAACCGTAATTGCAACGGACGCCACTACCTTTTGTATTAAACTATTATCTCACTACCTCCCCAGGTCTGCTCTAAAAACTGGTGAAACTTAAACCACTGTCAACAAGAGAAACAAAATGCATCAAAATTTTATATTATTGAAAACGTTTGGTTACGTTAAAAAAACCAAAATAATGAAGGTGGTCAAAAATCGGATAGTCTGAAAAAGCTGACAAGGTTATCAATAGCCCTCAAATAATTCATGATTCTAACATGAAAAAGATAGCGAAAGCAAACGGCAGATAATAATCTTAGAAACTAAGTTAAATCTTTTCAAAAAAGAAAGCTCAAATTTTATAATCAGAAAACACCTATAATTACACTTCTAATCACTGCGATTAAGACAAAAAACAACACACACCTGTGCCTTCTTGTACATAAGCTAGACAACATGATTTCATACTAAATCAAAAATAAAATTGATCATAGAAAAGACATAAGCAGCAGAATATTCAAAGGCAAAAAATCGTTTTAACTAACACCAAGGCCGGAAGAAAGCTGTAGTAATTAGTCATAAGTGGAAATTTTGGGAAAAGCTTGCTATCAAACTCTCAGTACTGCCTTATCTTGAATGAAATCAATTGCAAACCAAAGAAATGACGAGAATCTAAGAAAAAGCTGAAAACAATTAATTTTACAACTGAAAAAATCAAAATACCGAAAATAAAAGTAGGTGCCAGGAAAAAGCTAGAATGATACTAACTAGATAGTACATATGGACACAATGTAAGGAACACCGTAACAAAGAGACATTCTTGATTTTTTGAAAGTTGAAAATCAATTCAAAAAATTCAAGAAAAACGAATACATTTCACTGTTCAGCATTCAAGACATAGAAAAGATAACTAGTCATCCGATACAAAGATCTATCCTCCTGAAGAGAAAAAAATTGGAAAAAGCAGAATTCATAAATACGAAACACTGAAACATTTTGCAAAAAAAATGGTCAAAGAACTTTCAAGTTAAGACTGCATTTATGAAAAAGTTTTGACTGTTTTTTCAAAAATTAACGCCAAAAAATGATTAAATTTTTATTGAAAGGAATTTAAAGTCCCTCATGTTGCACAAAAACTATTTCTAGCAATTACAACCAAATTACAAACGAAAAACTGACGAAAATCGGGAAAAAACTACCAAAATCGGATTAGCATATGTACAATTTTATGAAACAAAAGTACATTGAGGTAGAAAGAGGCGTTGAGTACAAGAATTATCAAAAAGAAGTTGCCATATTAACTGATTTTTGACAAAAAGACGGTTAAAAGATCAAGAGTTAAAAGATCAAGAGTTATGTGCCAATTTTCAACTTGAAACGCCTTTTCAGGCTCTGCAAAACACTGTGGTATCAATTTCCGAGGTTAACATTTCAATATAGTATCGAATAAAATTTATTTCTACAAGAAACCAAATTAAAAGCAAAAAATTGGGCCACTTAGACAAAAAACGGCTAAAAACGGTCATCTACATGTGCAATTCACTCAAAAACTACTTTTCAAAGTCAAAAAGTGATTCACTAAGCGCATGATCACAAAACTTCTCTCGCTTAGCGAAAATCTGTTCACCAAGACAGCTTTTCTCACTTTCGCTTTTAGGTCGAAATGCCGCGTGAACAAATCTACTTAATGTAAAAAAACCTAGAGAAAACCAATACTCCTCTTCGGGTCGTAAAAAAAAACCAAGAACCCAATAATAGCCTCAGCCAAGAAGGCCAATAATAGCCTCAGCTATCGCTGTGCGGCTATTAAACAACTACAGGTAGACGAATTGCTCTCAACACAAGCTGATGTTCAAATTACAAATTTAATTTTGTCCGACATTACTTGGGTCCCTCGAGAAATGTAATATATGGTCAGATTTCTTGGAAGGCCATCCGATTCGCAAAAAGAACGAACTGATTTTAATGATTAACACTACTTTAATTTTCTTTGTATATTTATAAGCATTTATGTTGATATAATGTATACTCTGTAGTAAAATTACACTACCTTTTCCATATTCCGATTATCTAATGTGGTTTTGGAAATTCAGTGTTTCTTTTGATTTAATTTTAGCCCGCTTCATCGGGGGAGTAGCCTGTTAAGATGCCATTAGAGTTCTCTCTAAATCACTAACATTTAACGGAAAATGAAACGAATTCCAGAGCACTTATGATGACACTCTTAGTAGTTTACTTCCGCAAATTCGGAAAAAGAGCAAAGTAACTTAAAAAGTCAAACTACTCAAGCGCGCGAAAGAGTTCTAGAACAAAACGGTTAAGCTAAAATTTTGAAAGACGCAAACACGTTAAAAATAACTGATTCAAACTTGGTTCGAGACCAATTAAAAGGACTACCAGGAAGCAAGAAAAAAGACCAAACTTATAGAACTTATCATATAGAACGACGTGATTGAAAAAACTTGATCCTATGAATTTACTCGGACGCGTAATTGAGGTAGAATATCATAAAAATTTGATGGCAACTAAACAAAATCTCGGTTTATCACACATAAGCAATCAATTACGATAATTTGAAATAAGACACCTCGTTATATCACACGTTTATTCAAATTGGAGGCCAGTCTCGCAAATAGGTCCTCCATGCTACCAGAATAAATGAGATATTATCGTTTCGGAAAACGACTAATATTTTCATAGTTGAATGTCCGACTCGAGTTGTTACGACTCATATTACCAACAACTCATTAAAAACAACTCATTTACGAGACAAAAACGAACCGCTCAATGTATCTTTGAATTGAGTATTACAAAAGGTATTATAATCAACAGGCGGCGATCAATTCAATAAATACATCTCGCCAGTTACAGCACAATCATTCAAATGATATAGCATCTTCCACAACTGAAATAATTCTTCTTCCCTCGTTATTTTGATGTCGTCGGTGACATTTGAGTTTGAGATTTTTTGGTGAATACAATTTGTGCTCAGATCCACCTCTACCTAGTCCAGAGGCTACCCCGTTTGCCCGTTCTCCCTAACAGGTATCCGGTCACGTGGGCTCGTTTATTGTTCTTTCTCAAAAGATATGACGTCATTACAGCTCGCTTCGCCGTACTTGGAAGCGTAGTTCCGATGTTTCCCTCTTGGGGTGATTGTGTTAGGTCTTGTTTCTCTACGGGGTATTTTGTAAACTGGCGCATGTACGGCAGCAGAGATTTCAAAGACGATGAGTAGGTTTTGGGTTCTTCCTCGTTTTGACGTTGGAATGTTGTAAAGATGTCAGATGGTAGCAAGTTCAAATAATCATTGTCAACGTAGTCAACCTTAAGCCCGTTTGAACGTAGTTTAAAAAAAACAGACAAAATTGTTTTTATGAATGGCCAAATCTTACCAACTGCATACTGTTTAGAGGTTTTAAGACGCATCAACGAAAAACTGAACCGAACCGATGACATCGGTGAGAGAGACAATAATAGTTCCCCTCAACAATAATTTACAAATCTACCCCTAGTCAGAGTTACAAGAGTTCTGAAATGAAAAAAAAGGATAGGAGTTCGACTGATGTATCTACTAGCAAAAGTGTATTGTATAACCACAACTATGACATTAGAAGACGGAACAAAATTAGCATAGTAATAGAAGCAGAGCAACTGATATCACGTCACTTGTCACTTCAAATTCGAAAACCAACACTTGGCAAACCAACCTTTTTATACATCCCTTATTTCCGAAAATCTGTGTTCAATTGATTAGAAAATATCCCAGAAAATTTTTAGAGAGCCAATCTATGGTCAATAAATAAACGCATTGAAAAACTGCCCACTTCTACTGGGCATCACTTGACTAGGACCGTAAGAAGATTGAAATATCATCACCCAAGGACGAATTACTGGTTACAAGAACATTAAAATTACATCCCAAATAAAACATAATTGATTGCTTAATTTAACTGCTGTCTCGACGATGTCTTGACAGCGTTTCACACCATTAATCAGATGGAGCAATTTTATATCAATAAAGTTTTGGATCCTATATGTTATGTTGTACGTTTTTCTTAACAATTACGTAGACCGAGAGCTAGAGGACAGTGTGATTAGAAAATTTTACCGAACTAAAATTCAATAATTGTGTTTTTCATTTGTTAAAACGATGATGCAAAAGCTTTACTGCTCTGCTTTTTTATTGAACAAACAAAACTATCCATCAAGCTGGTAGAAATAAGAAACACAGAAAATTATCATAACTCGAAAACTCGTCTAAACAAAAAACTATCGAAAAGCAAAACTACGTAAACAAGATACATTTCTTAAAATAAAAAATAAAATAAACCGACTAACGTCGGACAAATTGCTCTCGAACGATAGGCGGAGCAATTTAATTTGGTGGCTGTATGAAATCCTTCACACGAAAGCATTAACCATTCGGCTATCAGGCTTGAGATTTCTTATTCGTTGTTTCGGCAAGAAACCTTACTTCAGAGTGAGAAAACGCGATCACTCAAAAATGAAGACGATAGCGCGAAGAAGTCACCTCAGAAGTTAAAAAATGTTCTAAAAACACGGTTACAATAGTTGCCTGATACTTCGTTCGAGATCAATTAAAAATTGGTTTCAATTTATAGATTTATATAAAAATTTGTTCATCGAATAAATCATTCACCTCATTGGAGGTCTTTAAAAATGTGAATTAGTATAGGTATAAACAATTGGATTTGAGGAAATAGCAATGAGAGTTTGCTCAAAAATCCAGAGGATAAACAACTTCAAAAATTACTTTAAGGAGCAAAAATATACCATATCACCATTCAATCCAACGCACAAAACCGACCAACGTCGGAGCGAATTTCTCTCGAACAACCGGCGAGCGGTTGGCTTCGTCAGTAGCTAGCTACGGTTTAGTGAGACTAGCTTGAGCTTAATTGAAGGGGTGTGAGGTGAGTGCAGCTGGGAATGGGGGGTCGACCTATAAAAACCGCCCTTCACACCATAAGTATAAGTCTGCAAAACAGTTTCTGTGAATCGCATACTTGAAGACTAGTGAGCTGAAAGGCTCTAAGAGCACTTAATGACCACTGAGAGCTACCTGTTTATCCCGTTTTTGAGGACGAAATGTCAAATGAGTCAGACGAAAAATCGGTCAAGCGAAAAATCGCATAAAAAGACCGACAAGACTAAAATAATTGCTAAAAACTTCTTTTGAGAGCAATTAAAAACTACAGACAACAATTTGTATCATATAAACAAAAATTCCAGGAATCTAAATTCTAAAAATCGTACGACTATAATACTAAAAACAGTTCTTCCAGTATTTGAGATAAAAACAAAAAATGCGAGATAATAATCAAAGAGCTCAAATATTCGTAAAATAAAAATCAATTGGAATCACACCGATAGAATGAAATCGGTAACAGATCTTTTCAAAT